>NC_040013.1:44699671-44874671 GCF_000972845.2 Larimichthys crocea | reverse complement strand
CGTGATGTGCACCGCCTGCTGCTGATGCTGCATCTTTAAGCAATTCCACTTCTCATCGTCGATGTTAATCTAAATAACATTTCATGAGCCCAGCCTGCTGCTGCTGCTGCTCCCAGAAGGCACATGCTGGAAGATATTTTCTCTCCATACATATACATTTTATTTATAGCAAGCAAGGTCTTCATAAATAATGTCATATTTAAAAAAATAAATCATAGCTTAAAGTGCAGAAATAGATCTTCTCTCTCAGTGGACGAGTTTGCTCACTTCTCATAGATGGATTCAGCTGAGCTCCAAGTTTTATCCTTGACCTTGAAAGCGAACTTCATTAAGTTTTAAATTAACTTTATTTATATAAAGTTTACAAAGTGCTTTACAGAGCAGCAGACCCAAAAGAAGGTCATACAGGTTCAGACGCCACAGAAACAGAGGTAGGTCTGCATAAGAGTAAAGGGATGAAAAGATGATTAAAAAAGACAAAAACAAAAGATTAAGAGATGGAAAAAAATAGAAAATAGAATAAAAGATAAAACTAGATAGAATGAATGCTTTCTAATTTACAGGTATTGCACAGGTAATGTCCCCTGATACTCTGTGTCTGGTTTGAGCTGTTCATCACAGTGATTGTCAGAATCATTCATGTCTTGTTGTTTTGGCGTGCCGAGTTCTGTAGCACCAGAGGAAAAGTTCAAACAGGTTCTGTCTGGTGTGTGATGGATCTGTGGAAGTGTTTCCTCACTCTGGACAGGTATGAGTCCTGAATGTAGGGCAGCATGCAGAGCAACAGCATCCACTGAGGGAACCTGAGAGATGTGGTTGAAAGCTTTAGAGACGGTAATTTTCTCAGTTGTATGACTCAGTTGGAAGCTGTTGTGGAGAAATTGCTGAAGTCAAAGGTCGATGGTGAGGTCAGGAAGGAAGAAAGTATTCAGGAGCCTCTGATGTCTTATGCTGTAATATTTATTGAAGCTTGATCAAAGAGAATTAGAGACACTCTCAAAGTTCATCAGAAGTGCCTGAGTCGGTCTCACATTCTGCCCAACTCGTGCAGGTGGACAGACTTTAAACCCAAAGATAACACCACAAATACTATACGCCCAGAATTAGTCAAAGAGAATGTCTTTACCCATGGAGGTGTTATTGTCAGCACATTCTAGTCTGAAGACACAGATGTCTGTTTACGCATATTGGAACGTCAACGGTAAGCTATCCATTATGTCTAAGAAGGCAGCAATAGGTCTCTTTGACCCTGGCCACCACAGTGTTGAGATAGACTGGCACCTAGTCAAAGCCAAACAATTAATACTGCTGAGGACCTCAAGGCCCACACGTGACCTTGTGTAACCTAAGAGTAGAAAATTCCATAACAGAAGCAGCAACTGAACCTTAATGTAAAACATTTATTTTGGAGGTCGAGAACTGTTGTAATCAGGGTTCTAACACAAACCAAATGTTTATTTCTCTCACATTTTGTCCACACTGGGTGTTTAAAACAGTGTTATTGAATACCTCTGTTTTGCCTGACAGGTGTGTCTTATCATGGGTGGGTCTTGGCTCTGCTTTTAATGACTTCAATGACTAAATGTTGCCTACATTGGAATATCAGAGGGAGCCAAACATATTTCTGTTGAGTGCACATGTAAGTGATGCTGAATTTGAATTGACTGTGATTGAACAGAACACACTATGCTTCTCATGTTCGCCTCAGCTTTCCTTTGTTGCTTGTGATTAGGTCGACACAACACTCAATTAAACTTTTTTTGTCCAGATTAATATCATCATGTGATCATGAAAGCCTGTGTAAACAAACATTTACTGGTACTTGCAGTGACAGAATGGTTTGCTGTTCTGCATTGTTAAATGTCAGGTATTTTACTTTGAAAGGAAACACTGGTTTTAGCGTGTGTGTGTTTCTCATGTTGATTTGCAGCCGTTGTGAAGAATTGTTCCTGTAAATCCTCGTGAAGTATTACAGCTGAGGTGAATTTATAGCTCTATAATCGTCTGATCTGAAGCAGTGACCACTAAAATCACTAAAATAGAATCACTAAACTCATTAAAATCATTAAAATGTGCTGAATCCGACATAAAGTTGACGTGTGACTGGACTCCTGAAAGTCCACGCTATAAGTGAAAACAGTAGCTGATGAAGTCAATAAACAGTTTATTTTATGTATTTTTTCCTGAACCGTTTTAAAATCTGATCTTTGTTTGTGTTTCCTGCATCTGTCAGTGACTTTGCTCCCTGCAGCCTGAGGCATGTTTACTTCTGTTAGTCATAAAGCAGCAGTCAGCCATGCCCTATGAGTCATGTTGACTATGTCACAGCTATTTTCATCCAAACAATATATATAGATGTTATGAAAAAGACTCATGAGTCCAGAGTTTAAATCAGTTTACATGTTTTTTTTTTTCTTGTGCTGAAGCTTCATAACTAAAAGACCCAAGCAACAGTCTGAGATCATGAAGGACACAGCCACTCACTTATAAATATCTATTTTCCACAATACAAGACTGTCAAATCAGTGCAGAATGATGTGAACATTTCCATTCATCACTGAGATTTAAGACTTATGTATTTCCATTTCCATTCCATTCTAATTAGTAATAATTAGGTTGACTCATGTAAAAAGCAACACCAACGCAGTACAACACAGTAGAACCACTAATAATTGAGGGAGTTAACAACAAACCACGGGGATTGATTGTGATGAGCTCCTCGAGCTCCTCGATAGGAATTATGTAATCACATCATGATGAATAATTATTTATTGATCCTAAGACTTCCACTCACATGAGGGGCATGAAGAGGTTTCATTCTGAGCTGAGGTGACCTACTGACAGCATGTGAAAACAGTAACTTTAAATGGTCCTGAGTAACAAACTAATTCATATCCAAACTTCAGATTCTGATAGTAACCCTCTGGTAATGAATGCACTTTGATACAGACTGAATAAATGAGGAAATATAACAGCATGTCTGGCTCTGAAGGAGGGAGGAGAAACAGAGAGAAACTCACACTTCTTCCTCTGGTCTCGCTGGACCTGCAGTCTGGAAGACACCCCAGAAACTCTCTGACCAGAATGTGTTCATCTCTGTTGCTGTCGCAGTGTTTTGAGTCAGCGGGATTTGTCTGAGGAGAGCATGACACTGAAGGTGTGGTGTGTTGAAGCACGAAGAAAAGCTTTAGAAGCAGTGTAAAACAGCTAGAAGTGATTCCTACTGTGAAGTTGGACATTTTAACATGGGGGCTTATGGAGATTGAAATATTCTGTAGCCAGCTTCAAGTGGCTGCTTGCAATGTTTTGGGGCTAAAGTTAATTTGTTTATAGTCTGATTATGAGAGAGATGTGAGAATGGAGTTGTGATTGAGAGATGACATCTACGACAGATTCTTTGACGAGATACATTATATAACAGTCAATAAAAAGACAAATCAATGTGTGAGGATGGTCGATGGGTTCAGTGGCTGCATTTCAGCCAATGCGCTCTGTGACTTTTGTTCTCCACATGGACTTCATCTCTATCAGGACACTTCTGATACCAAAATCTTGTCCCTTCTGCGCAGGGGCGTCACAGCGCTTTAAAAAGTGGGGGTGTTCTAGGGGTGGCACATGAGCGAAATTATCTGCGTTGATTATCGGGAAAATTAACCATATATATGTATAACTAGAAGTAATTAAAATGCTCTGACCACTCAATCAACTTTGGCAAGTTATGGCTAACAGCTGAAGGCCTGTTGCCAGCCTGGCAACAAAAAGTGGAAGAAACATTTACTTGTTACTTGCTTACTTGCTATCACTGGTGATGGTAGTTTGGAAGCAGGATTTGAGTCTTCAATTTTCTGTCAAAGAACTCCCCAACATCTAACTCAATCTTTATTTATATAGCACAACACAATACAAATAAAGAATGCAATACAAAGTGCTTCACAAACTAAAGAACATCTGACAGAAATTAAGCGAATATTGAAAACCCACCACAAGACAGAAAAATTAAACACTGTCCACCAACTATTCACCAATGAGGTCATGTTTTGGTGCAGTGTGGCTGTGAGCAGGATTACACAAAACCAACAGAACAGAGATGCACCAAACTTTGTGGAGGGATGGGGACAACAGTCTTAGCTTTCCAACGATATATGGCATGATTAGCTATGTAATTATAGCAGATGTGTATCTTACATGACTGCACATAAATAATGTTAGCTTGACGTTTCCCTCCTCTCACTACAACTCCACTTACTGCTTCGTAATAAAGAAATGCAGATAGAGCTCTGAAATTTTTTTTATTTTTTTATTTTTCGCGCAGTGGACCCGGTGGGTTTGGTCAAATGGCTGTGATTGGCTGGATGGCCGGATGGATCTAACTGGACCAATGGGTTTTCATGTAGCCTAGGGAGAACTGACGTGCGCTCCGTTTCAGTATGCTGGTGGACCGCAAGGACGGGTAAATGGTTTAAATCTCAGAAAAAGTGGGGGGGGATGAAATCGTCTTTTTGTAAAAGTGGAGGTGTCGCATCCCCCCATCCCCCACGGGTGCGACGCCCGTGTTTCTGCGTTCATCTCCAGATATCTGTTTCTAGAGGTTACACTGCATCTTCCAGGGATAAGCACACGTGGCTGTTCAAACTGACCTTCTGTACGTGGACCTGGAGTTCTGTCACTGTGTGAGATGTTCTCTCTCTGAGCTTGGACATGGATGTCGCACTCCAAACAACACAGTCAATGTGTTGGCCTTTATTGATCACTCTGTGGCTGATTACAGAGCTCTGGTTTGATCAGTTTGTTTTAGGGTGACCAAACACGATCTGTCCTCCAGACGGCCTGCTGCAGTCAGTGTGTCTGGGTGTGGCAGCCCCACTATGACCACTGCAGTGTGGTGACTCACCTTAGTCTCTCAGCTGTAATTCCACCCTCACTCCTGTCTCCTCTCTACACACACTGGCCTATATTTTCTGTGTGTGTGTGTGTGTGTGTGTGTGTGTGTGTGACAAAGAGAGAGAGATGGAGTCCCTATTGATTGCAATTCCATTTTCCTGTCCTTCTTGGCATCTCAGTCCATCCACTACTTAGAGTCCACACTATAATTTTCGCCTTCAGTTTTAACACAATCCTTTCACCAACATGACTCAACCGCTACACACACACACACACACACACACACACACACACAATCTGGCAGTGTGTCAGTGTTATGATTTGTGGCTGGGGGTGCTAGAAGCTGGCACATGCTCTCCTCTGTGCTGGCACAGCAGATCTTGGCAAGCGCCTGCAGGGCACTCAGTGCTTTGACGACCTGTCCTTGGTACCTCTGTGCTGTCACACATAAAATACTGGCACAGGCCCACACACCGATTTGGACCCAGAAGCTCACACACACACACACACACCTGCAGCGATACACATTTTAAAGGTGTGAAGGACAGGTTAGCGTTGCAGTGTTCAGAGAAGAAGACAGTCATCAGAGAGAGGAGCTGCTGCTCAGCCTGAGTACAGAGGGTGTAGCAGCTGGTTTGGGCTCAGCGTTTGTTTACAACTGTGGAGGAAGTTTCATGCAAATGTGAGAAATGTGAGAAAACGCAGGCTTGATTTATTTCAAATTATTTATAGTTTCTAGACAAGGGCAGCTTTATGTCGGTGTAATGGAAGGACACTTCCAAGAACCGATGGGTTGTTATTGTTTGAGTGTCCGCTAATGTCTGCCATAAATCACAATCTAAGATTCCAGTGTTCTCACTCAACAGCTAATGGCCGTGATAGTACAACAACATAAGTGACATTTCAGAACAGATCTGTTTAAAGCTGCTTTAACCCATTAATCTGAAGATTTTCCTTTTTTTTTTAAACAAAGCAAGTTTTTGTTAATTAATCCTACTTATCTTTGCTTCACATCACATCATAATTAGTACTAGATTAATAGTAAAAATCCTTTGAAAGTATCCAACTAATAACTTGGAAGTCATTGTATTTGATTCTTCATGTAAGGATTGTTTGCACACAAAGAGATGGCTGATTTGACACAGGCAGATGTGTCACAATGGTATCACAATTTATTGTCTTTACGTAGCTACTGCATGGTGGCATTAAAGTGTCATTAATGTCATTAATTAATAATCTTCTCTCTAGGTTCATTTATAATTGAGCAAACCTGTTACAACCTGTTGATTTGATCCCAGCAGGCTCGGGCCAGATATCTGGGCCAGATTTTAAAACTAGAAAACGTAGATGGGACATTTGAGAGACCTGTTTTTTTTTTTTTACCTCCTTTTTTTTTTTTTTTTTTTTTTTTTTTCCTTTTAGGCATTTTGCTGTCAAAGAATCAGACATGTATGCACAGTAGGCACTCTTTTGTCAGGCTTTGTTTGTGAATGCATCAGCTGCCCTATTTTAGTTCTTCTAATAGCGTTCCAAAAATATCTGTAGTTTCAACCCTGCAAATTTTTTTCCACATTTTTAATTGTGGATGTCAAGCTAGTTTTGAGTTCGTTGTCATTTGCCTCATCCACAACGGGTGGCATGCATTCTTTCAAAGCATCTTTGGATGAGCTTTTCTTTACCAGGATTCAGAATACAGGAAGTGATGCTGCTGTAGCTCTTGTCTGATGGGATAATACGACTCCAATCATAAGATGCAATGAAGCTTTCCACTTTAGTGACTGTTTCTCTTGTGATCTCAATTGCTCCAAAGTACTCTTTTGAAATGAAACACTTTGGTTTTGGCATTTGGAGATGGTGGTAAAATAAATAAGTACCTGCCAGGCAGGGTTAAACCTTTTGTTGTCAATTTTACATTGCAGGGTTGACAGAGACATGTTGCCTGTAGTGCACCCCCCTACATGTGATTAGCTAGATGTTTTGAAGTGTGGTCGGAGCTCACATGAGCAAAATTTTATTTGTTAGGAAGGAACCTAGATAGACTGGAAAATCAGGCCTTCTGGCTCAGCTCCTTCTTCCCGACAACAGACCAGTACAGCATCCACAGTAATGCAGATGCCGCATCAACCTGCCGGTCCCATCACTCGTGAAAAAGACCCCGAGATACGAACTGCTTCGCTTGAGGCAGCAACTTGCTTCCAACCCGGGAGAAGGAATCCACCATTTTCCAGCTTAGAACCACCGCCTCACACTTGAAGTGCTGACTCATCCTCATAGGTTCCCAAAACAGACACCCTCCTCACCCTGGCTGCACCTTGAGATTCCGTCCATGAATGTCACAAACAGAACATGGGACCTTGATGGAGTCCAACACCCACTGAGGAGGTATTTGACCTTGTGCCAAGAATACGGACTCAACTCTCACTTTGGTTGTACAAAGACCGGATGGCTCGTAGCAGCCTTGGTACCCCATACTGCCACTGTTTTGCAGCGTAAATTGCGAGTCAGAATCAGACTTAGAAGCTGGGTACATGAAATATACAAAGTCAGAACACAACAGGAGTTTAGTCCATGAATCCACCTGGATAGTCTGAGTTTCAGAAACATTTCAGGCTGTCTGTGGAGGTTTGACTGATCTGAGCGTCTGACTAGTGGACAGAATGTGATGTCGAGCTCTGTTTTTTCCAAAAGTTGGATCTGGCTCAACTTCTCCCCTGCACGCCAGAATGGTTCTTCGTTGACACCTCTATGGCACAGACCGCCTGAGCCGAAATGGACGACCCCCACTCAAATGAATGGAAACACCTCATTTTTTGCCACAGCACCACGTCCTGTGTGAATCCAGCCTTAGTCATCTAGATCAATACTCTGATTTCAGTTTATTAGGCACAGCTGATTAAAATAAACCTCTTATCCAACAGTGCTGCAATAAATCCTCCCTTCATTAAGCTTCTAATGTTCAGTTGTTGAAACTGTATCAGATAGGTGTTGATTCAGTTGTACGATCATCTTGTAGCATTTAGCTTTTAGTGCTGTGTTTCGAACAATTTTTCGTCAATGAGGCTGAAATAAAGGAAATTGTTTTGGATTCAAATGAATTAGCTGATTAACAGTCTTAGCTCTAGATGATCAAGAACTCTGGTTTCGAATGTCGACGTCCTCTGGCTCTATCCACTACACCGCCCTCTTATCACCAGCAGATGGAATCCTATCTTCACTTTCTTCGTCCGTTCATTATTTTCGCTGGGTGTTGTGGCTTCCTTGCTGATGCTCTTGTATAATTAATCTCTTTCCCATAGAAAACACAGTGAAACAAACCACGTGCCAGATTGTGGACGAAAAGTTATTATTATTTAACTTCACTCCTAGTATCTCGCTTCACTCCCTCTGGCTCTTTCAGCTTTTTATTACCTCTGATAATGGTTTCATGTAGTATCCATCTGTCATGATTTATAGACTGTCTGGACCATAATCCCCCTCCATTTGTTTAAGAAGAGACAATAAGACCAGATGACAAGTTTTTATTAGGCTTTTCTCTTGCAATAATAAAGAGGAACGGCTGCGTGGAGAGGAAAACATTTCTCCTCGCAGAGGCAGCCTATCCACTCCTCCTCATTACTGCTGACACTGAATCACACTAATGGACCAGCAGGGAGCAGCACAGCGCTTTTTCTGCTCCTCGCGCTCTGATTCTCCACTGTCCTCCGGCCTGTGCTCAACATTTTGGCAGCCTTATGATGATTCACCAAGAGGACATTTTATTAATTAGGAAATAGAGGTTGTTAACCCTCTTTAAAGGAGGATACCACAGATTTTTTTGTATTTATTCTCTTGCCTCTGGCACCATTCAGCCTTTACTGCGTGCAGTGACATTAGCTGTTGTTTCTTATTCTGAGAGCTGGTTTCAAGCTTCTGAATATTACATACAGAGTGCTGGAGATGCTGGGCTTCAGACGTGTTTCTCAAAGACCAAATAAAAGAAAAGCTAAAGAGCAATTAGACTAAAAAGATAGAAAGGTGGTTGTGGCAGTAGACGGAATGGATTTCTGAGTGTTGTGGTTCTGAATAGATAAACACCGCGGCATTATTGGTCCCGCAGGATTTGTGTGAGCCAAGTCAGACGTGGTCTAAGATGGACTTCTTCTTGGTGCTACTAAAAGCTTTAAGCTTTGAACTTCATATCTTTGCTCTGTAGAAAGAAGAAAGAAGTGGTACTGCTTTATCGCCGCAGACTTTTGTCCTCGCTTGCAAAATATCGATCGAATAAGCTCGGCAGGAATCACGTCACTAAATCCAGATGTTCCTTATTTATTTATCCTGCTCACACACTGCTTCAGAGCATCTCCACACAGCGTCTGAGCGCCTCATCATGCTCTGCAGGATCAAAGAGGGTCACAGATTGATCTCTACGGAAGAGAACAACGACTCCTCACGTGATGTCTGCGGCGGCGCCCCCACTTAGCCGCCACCGCCACACACACATTCACACACATCAGTTGTCGTCCTGTCCTCAGGTTGACAATTGGGGCTTTAATTTCATGCTCGGCTGGCCGTCCCCCCCCCCCCACCTCCCCCCTGACTCTCCATCGCTGTCACTCACTGAGGCTCCAGGGGTGTGTGTATGTGTGTGTCTCAGCTGGGATGGGACTATTTGTTTGTCTCTCTGTGTTTCTGTTTGCATGCATCTGTGTACAAATGTATGTTTGTATTGGCCTGCACATTAATTACAGTGTGCGCCTTCATGGATATGTATTTTTTTCTGAAAGCGCGCGTGTGTTTGCGTCTCCGTTTGGTCGTATGTTGGCATGTGTGTGTCTGCTCGTGTGTGTACCTTTCTTTACTGAAAGGATGTGCTCAAATTACCTGCTGGAAAGTGTGTGTGTGTGGGAGAGAGGGGAGAACTCATTTGTGTCTAATCAGGTCAGCAGTACAAATTAGCATCGGTGTGTTTCTATTCTGTGTGTGTGTTTGGACTGCAGGGCTCACGTCTACTGAGAGAACTCAATTCAGCTGACTATTTTTGTCCAGACCTGAACGCAGAGCCAGTGTAAAGATGAACAGCGTAATAAAACCTGTTATTGAACGTGAATTATCCACGTGAGACACAGATGAACAGATGTGGAACCTCTCGCTTATCAACTTCACAGGCGTCAGCTGCATTCATTCATTCATGTGAAGACTCTGGGAAAGTCGTGTTAATGTTGGGGGAAAGTTTGGAGACCACAAACGTCTGATGGATGGTGAGAACAGTGGATGTTGTTTTAGAATAGGTCAATAGATAGAAATAGCTGAAACAGAGCGGCCCGCAAACAGTAGGTTAATAGATACAGACCAGCGCAGTAGGTCAGCACTCATAAATCAGAGTGGCTTTTACCCTACACAGCCAAGGCTCCTCTTTTTAAACAATGGTTATTATATTGCACCGGCCACAAAAGTTTAACATTACACCAGAGTGTATGTATTTCAAGCATAGATAAATGCTATCCCACCCAAATATTCTTCGATTTAGGGCCCCTGATAGCGTCTAATTTGGAGGTACAGTCCACATTTTTCAGGCTTAATACCACTGAGATTGTTCTTTTCCTTTTCAGCATGTAAGTTTTCTTTTTATCTTGTTCAACAAAACTAACAGTAAAGTAAGACAGGTGTCAAGGAAGTGCAGTCTGTACGAGCCCACACAGTTCTGAGTAAACATCCTATCGGGCAACACCTCTGAGAGAGAGAGAGAGACAGAGAGAGGGCTCTTAAAAGATTCACTCATCACCGTTGCAGCACCTCCAAACAGGTGAATTTCTCTGTGCTGGATATGACTCGACAACTTTGACTCCGATATGATAAATCTGTCTCAAGGATGAATAATAGTTTGGCCCTAACAGGCTGATATTTGTGTTACTGACTGGTCTAGATTATAGTTTGACCAATAAACATTTATTTGAGATCGATATTAATATTTGACAGTTTTAGGTCTGATCCCTAAGCGGCCACACATTCATACATTTTATTTCCTCTGTTTTTTTTGTTTTGTTATTTATGTCATTATGTCGAAATAACAAATGTTGTTATCTTGATAGTCTAGTATATTAAATCATTGCAATAGGAACATTCTCCTGCTCCTCTGACATTGCTACACTGAATGATGTTTCCTGCAGTGATTTAATATATCAGACTATCCCTCTGATTCCTCGAGATCTCAAGTTAATTATGTTGCTGTCTCAGGATATCCTTTGTTATTTCGACAAAATGACATGAATAACTCGAGATCTCGAGAAAACAAATGAAATGAACTCATGACTATAAAATGTATGAATGTATGACTGCTTAGCACTTGTAGAAAATACTATTATGGCTAGACTTTATTATTTACACAATTCATAACATAAATAAACAGTTCTGATTAGAATACCTGACAGGAGAAGACATTTTACAGTTAAATACACCTGCTGTATGGTGCTCAAACTATAATAATGATGACTATAAAAACATATCTTTGACATTCCTGTATTTTATTGATATATCTGCAGTGAGCAAATATTGGTTTGTCTGCCTTGGCCTACTCAAACTCTTAAAATTATTAGTTGTGGTTAGAGCTGCAACTAATCTCCATGTTCTTCTCCATTAATCGAGTAGTTGTTTGGTCCATAAAATGTCTTAAAATGGTGAAAAATGTTGATCTCTGTTTCCCAAAGCCTGAGGTGACGTCCTCAAATGTCTTGTTTTTTTTTCCCACAACCCAAATATATTTTGAAAATATTCTCATTTGAGAAGCTGAAATCAGAGAATCTGGACATTTTTTTGACTCAATACAATTCATCGGCTATAATTGTTAGTGATTAATAATTGGTTGCGGCAAAGTGAAAGTGGAGCCTGAAATAATAAATCATGTTAGCTAATGGTTGAACAGTGGCTGTGCTCATGGGATGGAATCCTGGGTCACCATTTCCATGAACTTTCTTAAATCTGGTTGCTGCCAAGAGTTCAAGAAGTGGGGAGTAATCAGATTACACTAAGTGACTCAGAGGCATTGCTGGTCATCATCTACTGAAGCTGGTACTCACCGGTCAGAGCATCAGTGCCGGCTGCTCATCATCCCAGAGATAAATGGGAGGGAGCAGCACAATTTAGCATGCAAGACACAGATGAAAAAGCTTATGGCTTTCTACAATAGTGCACTTTATATTTTGTGTGAGCCATTCACTTTTCAAATACAGTCAGACCCTGTTGAACTGAACAATTGATTCTCTCACAGTAATAGAAATCCTCAGAAGTCGGCAGAGAATGAGACTCCGTAATGAAAATGTACCGTTAAGAAAATTTCAGCGCGTGGATGATCTGCCGTGTGCCAAAAATTGATTTCCAGCCACTTCATGCATACAACCTGCGATATGAGTGTGTCTACACCTGCGCTCTGTAACATTAGAACTCAGCTGAGACTACTGTATACATTTGTTTAGGAGAATGTGTGGAAGAGGTCATTTAAGAGCAGTCCAAAGTGAGGTCCAATCCATACAGATAGAGTCCAGCTTACAATGGCTGAGCTGCTTGATTTAGGCTTAACACTCAGTCATCCCTGCCTTAATGCTCCTTTAGGCCATCTAGCGCATTAGTGCCACTGCATTAACACACTGATGCTCTTACCCGAGACCGGCAAGCCCACTAGACTGCATGCATTCCTGCTCCAATCCAACTGTCCCTGCTGCACTATTATGTAGCCCGGATCCATAAAAGTTGATCCTTTGCACTTGCTGTGTCGCTTTCAATCGTCAAATTGACAGATCGTAAGCTTCGTGCTCTGGAGAGGGACAGAGCCAACGATGGCGCTGAGGGACTGTAGCCACCAGCCCATTAAAATGATTTGACTGTCATTTCCGTGCCATCTCCTATTCATCCCCATGGAGGTTTGGCAAAGCTCGGGGTTTGTTTTGTGCCACTTTATGTATGATGGATGAATCACAGTTTTCTGTTGGAAACTCTCGACCTCGTTCAAACCAGATATTCTAAAGAGATTCCACACTTATGCATGTGAGTGTGTTAATATTCTGGGATTCAGTGAGTATAATGGCCTTAGTATGCTTCAAACAACGTGCTTATCGGGTTATCTTACAGTGCCTAATTTTAAAATTTTGGTATTGGTCAAAGCTGGGTCTGAAATCAGAAAAAAATTAAACATTTAACTATAAAAATAGTTAAGTAATGACATCACAGATATGCAAATTATCCAGTGGTGAAATCTAGTGATGTCTAGTGACTTTTCAAGCATGCTTCTGCTACTATCCACTGAAAATAGTCAGCAATATTGCTGTGTGGTTGGAGAAAGTCTAACTATGTTTGAATTCTGCGTCATGTACAACTAATCAATCGCCAAACCCGCTTTGTTATTTTTTTCTATGCCTGTCAAGCTTTCTTTTGTCGCACTGCTCATATGCAGTTTACAGTGATGGGGCAGATTTGCCGTGCCAAAGGGTGTTTGATTTCAGAGGTAGACAAAAGCAGCCATCTCATTTTTAGCTGTTGGCTGTCAATCTGCTGAAACTGGGCCTGGGAGGTTTTAGCAGCTGGAGCTAGCTAGCGAACTCTTTTTAGCTTCATAGTTAGTTGAAAATGGCTCTAAATGATGTTTCAATGTTTCGAGCTGACCAGTGTTAAAACAGGAATCTTCTCCTAAATTTGTGCTGATGACTACGTACCTGAAGTGTGAAAGAGTGAAAAGCCAGATGTCGTAAAGAGGGGAAGATGTGAGACCATGTAAATATGGAGATACTCCACGTTGAACTGCCATTTACATGGTCGACAGGCAGACATCCCCAGTCTGACTTTATAAATGTGTTCGAGGACGTAACGTGTTTTATTCCTTGGCTTGCATATGTTTTCACTTTGAACGTTACAAGAGAAATCGCTTTAAGGAAAATGGTAAATGTAACTCTATCTCAGGTAATCCAGGACTGGCTTCAACCCTACAAACTAAAGTAGCCAGCTCATGATCCTCTCCTTGTACTTGGAATTAACACCCTGTAACTACTGTTGGTAGAAAGTTAGTTAGCAAATCAGCAGACCCTGGTTCAGACTGACCCTTGTGGACCAGTTGCTCATGTGATAATTCCAGATTTCCATCCCTCCTCTCATCAGACATTTCACAATCTTGTGCCAACAAGAACCAGTCTTTTCTGTGCCTGCCTGGAGGTTCTTCACATCTTCTGGTTCCTTGCAGTGAGCTCATGGCCCGGGCTGTTCTTGTTCTCTGCCAGGGCTTTTATATAACCACATGCTGCTTATTTTTGCAGGGGCCTCTGTCTAGCAAGCAAAGATACCAAATAGAAATTGAGTTGGTTTC
Source organism: Larimichthys crocea (assembly GCF_000972845.2). Classification (NCBI taxonomy): domain Eukaryota; kingdom Metazoa; phylum Chordata; class Actinopteri; family Sciaenidae; genus Larimichthys; species Larimichthys crocea. The sequence goes on along the minus strand of NC_040013.1, from coordinate 44,860,465 downwards.
ACCTCCGTGCCATGAAAATCAGAGAGAACTGGTTTAGAGTTGTACTTCACGCTGTCATCATACCACATGTAATGGAGAATGTAGCAGTTTTGGAGGATGAGGCTTGAGAATAAAAAAAAAAATCTATGACCCTTGAGCTAATGAAAGCTCTTGAAAACCAGTCCATTAAACTCAAAGCAGTTTTCATTGAGCTAAAAGGCCTGTTTTATAATATCTTTCATATTTAGAGATAGCTTTTTAATTATAGTGACATTTAATTAAAGTTATTAATCATAATTTTAAAGTCTAGAATGAACACAGTAATGGTACATGCATTTTATAACTTCTTCTTTATAACTACTTTAATGTCTTTAATGAGTGAATTTGAAACAACCTTAATCTGTAGCAATTAAAACAATCTTATTTGCAGCTGATTAAACACAGCCGTTCCTCAGACATGACTTAATGTAAAGGAACAATTTATGTGCCTGAAACTGGCTGAATAACTGATACTGAATACTGCATACTCGTACTTTCATAGAGAAGAATGCTTGCTTCTAATCGAGTGCTATCTGGAAAGAATACAAATCACACGCTGCTCCTTTGTAAAATCCCATTAAGATGCATTGAAGGCATTTTACTTGCTGAGCAGTTTTGATAAGAACGTCTTCAAAGTGTTTCAGGAGAACCTAAAGTTGAAGTGTGTGTGTGTGTGTGTGTGTGTGTCAGTTTTACAAGTGAGACAAAGTCACTAAAAGTTTTGAGCGTTTGGATTTTATCTTTTCATATTCTCGGGTATCTGCCTGCGTGCCATGCACTGCACTTTTAGTCAAACAGTTTGACTTTCTGCGGGTTAGGATGAAACCTTGCTAACTCTAACCTGTGGCTGAGATTCTTTGCAGTTGACAGAGTTCTTACTGTATTTGTGACAAAAACTGCTCTTGGCAACTTCACCTGTCACTTTGTCGCATCAGGTGGAATTGAGAGTTTCCTTTCAAAGGACTGTGTTGGAGTGAAAAGGTTCAGGGAGAATGTTTTCAAACGTTTAAGTGCAGCTTTAAAGCAGAATTCTCTCTTCTTCTTCTTCTTCTTTTTCTTTTTCTTTCGTTGCTGTTTCAGGTCCTCGATGGGCGTCATGGAACCTCGGGCTGTTCATGTGTATCCGCTGTGCTGGTATCCACCGCAACCTGGGTGTCCACATCTCCAGGGTGAAATCAGTCAATCTGGACCAGTGGACACCTGAGCAGATCCAGGTATACACCCACACACACACACATACAAACAGGGATACGCACACACTTTCAACAAAGTGTTTTACAACAGCGTGAAAATACTGAAGAGAACTTTTAAAGAGACAATCCACCATAAATAACAATTCACATGTTGTTCTGACAACTGTGGAATCTGGAGGGGACACACTGAATATATCTGTGATTTATATTTAGGATTCTTTGGGCCAGAAAAAATAACATCGTGCAGTTTACAGATTTGAAAAATTCTGTAAAAGCATTGTTGTTTGCTGTGTGCAGGTTGGCTTTCAAAAACTAAAGCAACACTGTGTAATCTCTGTCACGATTCTGTGGCGTTTCGTCATGAATCAGACTGTTTCAGATTCACTGTCGGATCCAAACAGAAGTCACACATACACACACTGCTGGAATCAATGAAACAGTTCTGGCGATAACAGTATTTTTGATGTTCACTACAAAAGTCAGTGAATCCACATTCAAACCAGAGAAAAACGATCATCCTCTGAATGAACAATTGAAGATTCTGCCCTATAATTATCGTGCGTAGGTGTTTTTCTAACAAATAATCCAGGTTGCTGTCTGTACATTCATGGTTGAAATGAGAACAGGAGCTGCTACTAGCTAATGCAGCATGACTGTTTATGGTGCAGATTTACTCCTCATCCTCTTTTAAATCCCTCTTGAAAACATATTTTTTTGTGAGTGTGCTTTCACAGGATTTGCAGTCTCAATTCTATTTTATCTGTTGAGTCACTTCGTAAAGCCTCCAAAGGTTTTCTCTTAACTGTTATTACCAGCTTTGACAGCAAGGACTGCTATTGTTTTTACCTTGTGAGTCTGCGTGCGTGTCATCATGGCAAAATGTGATATAGAGACACCTACTGTGACGGGAACTACCACAAGGTGGATTTTGAGTACTCTGCCAGGTTTTCTATGTCCGTGGAAAGATTCTGTCAGTGTGATAGCGTCGTGACACTTCACAGGAGTGAAGTTAAGATTAAAACTCCAAGATGGATGTAGTAGTAGATGTAAGGCCGAATGACGCCTGGGTGCTTAAATAAGCCGTCTGAAACAGCACTTACCTGTCAGTCAAAGCTGCCACACTGTTAACTATGCATAACTTTAAGCCTTAATATTATTTGAACAGGTGAGTTGTATATAAATTCACCCTCAGTACAGTTGTCATGAACGGGGAAATTAACTATAGAGACCAAAACAGTTTTTGTACCAGGCTGTAAACATGTTTATTTGTGCTGTGCTCTGTGTTATGGAGATTGACTCGTTCTGTAGCCAGCCTCAAGTGGACATTCAAGGAATTACAGTTTTTGGCATTTCTGCATTGCCTTCATTTCCCAGCCACGGAGGTTAAAGCTTGATCCAAAGTATGAAGGAAAATAAGAAGTGAGAAATTCATGTAAACTGGTTATTTTGGTTTCACTATTTGTCCAGTTTTTGACTTTCTCTCAGTAAAGTCAAAAATGATTAAACGTCCATCAACGTGGTCCTTACAACTCTGGCATGCTGATGTTTAGTAACATGCCAGTTGATGGTATGACAGTTGAAGTAGCCAAACTAATGCTTCTGTGTCCAAGGCAAGACTGCAAGGCCTTGCAAAGAGTGCTGCTCTACCCTCCTTAAAAGATGTCTATACCACACACTATAGGAATAAGGCTAACATTCAGGATCCCATCACCTGGATGATGGCCTTTTGTCCCTGCTGCGATCAGGAAGAAGGTTCTGGATACCAGCACTGAGAAGCTCAGGAGGAGCTTCTTCCCTCAGACCACTTGGATCTTACTGTAAATGAGGACACTGCCTAGAACTGTTTATTCTCTCTTGTAGTTGTAATATAGTTAAGCGCAATAATTTGGTCACTATAATCGAGATATTAAATTTTCCATATGGTTACATCCCTAGTCTGTATATACACACAGCCACAGAAATGCAGTATTTAGTATGCATTCGAGTGTTTGACTTTGACAAACAGTGGATTGTAAACATGCATATACATGCTCTGCAACACACACTTATGCAGAGTATAGAGAAGTCTAATTAGTGTATGTATAGGTGTGTTTTTTGGAACTAGCATGTCGCATTGATTCAATTACACACAATAAATCAGGAGAACTGGTGTGTGTGTGTGTTTCTGTGAAACTCACCTGAGCATTCCAGTAATTTACTTAATCATCCAGTCATTAATATCATCCAATTGTTCGGGGTGTGTGTGTATGTGTGTGTGTGCATGTACGCTGGTAAAGGTGTGTGTGTGTGTGTGTGTGTGTGTGTGTGTGTGTGTGTGTAAGGCAGTGCCTATCCATCAGCTGAGTGTAAGTAGAAAGGGTCTCACTCTGAATGTTAATCACCCTTCTCAATGACTAATTAATTCTGGATGGCTGATTATTCCGACTCCATCTCCTCCACTTCTCCTATCATCACCCCATTTATCACCCTCCTCTTAATTTAGCCTTGACACATGCGACCAGTGTGTCTTTCACTCGTGTGTGTTTGTATGTGTGCATGGGAAGGAGTCGGTGGGCAAACTGACCTGAATACAAATGTGATGAATGAAAGAACTCGCTGTGTGTTTGACCAGTTCTTAAAGGCATATTAGCCTTGATAGTATTAACACCTCTTTCTTTCTTTCTTTCTTTCTTTCTCTCTCTCTCTCTCTCTCTCTCTCTCTCTCTCTCTCTCTCCCCTTCCAGAGCATGGTGGACATGGGCAACAGCAGGGCCAGGCAGCTGTATGAAGCCCACCTACCAGAGAGCTTCAGACGGCCACAGACAGACCAGTATCCTTCACTTGCCTGCTCTTTATGTGTGTCGGTCTCTGATTGTCTTTTTATTGGCCAACTTCATTTACATAAAATCTCAGTTCGTCACGATGCTTGTCACCACACATTGGTGTAAAAAGTCCCACTCATTGAACACTACGTGTGCATAAAAACTGCCTGTCATCATATATATGTGTAAAAACCATCCATCGTCATATATGTCGGTGTAAATTTGCATAATAAGTTCCTGTATCACCATATATGTCACCCTATATTTACATACAAATCTAAAAGCTCCATATGGTGCTCTATATTTGCACACAAATCCCAGTGTCACCATACATTTGCATAAAGGAAACATAAATTATGTCATTTCCTTTCATCCATTACATTTCATTTGTCATATTAGTAATGCGTTTTGTTTTCATCATGAGCCTCCAAAACAGCCTGCACAGAATTCTTCCAGAAGATATTTCCTCTTTTGTTATTTCATGGTGACAGCGCTGTCCAAAAAAATCCCTCCAAAATGTCCCACAGGTGTTCATTAAGGAGCAAATTTTAAGTAAAATATGCATAAAGAAAAAGAAATGACATGCAGAACTCCACGGGGCACGTCTCTGTCACGTCCGCTGTGCTGTTATGGTTTCCATGCAACTTATCCCACATGTAGCGTTTCAGAATGTTAACTTTGGTCGTTTTTCCTTGGTTTATGTACTTCTACCATGAGTAAATATGCTACGTAGTTCATTTGTTCCCCTTTTGGCTGTGATTGGAGATATTTGTTAATTTTATTTTTCTATGACGTTTGTGATGCATTACGATAAGCGTTGCATCACATCCGTGCCTGGGTGGAATTTAGGTGTGATTATGGTTATCCTGCTCTCCTGAGCATAGCACCGTAAAGATTATCTGACCAGAAGAAAAACATATCCATAAGAATTAAGATTTGCATTAATGTCAATAATTCAATAATTTGCCAGGTAAAAAACAGTGTCCCAACTTTTTTATAATTGGGTTTGAATTAAAAGCCGTCAGGACTGAAATTTCAACATCAAGGACTGTTTGTTCCTAAAATCTCAGCTGAGACTGACATATAGTAACAGTTGAATCATCAGCACCATTAAAAGTTGGAAAACTTTTTACAGAAAGAGTAAAATTTTGGATCGTTATTCTAAATGACAAATTTTGAATTCACTTTGTTTTCCATAGCACCAAATCATTTCAAAAGTTATCTCATGAGACTTTCCATATAGAGCAAGTCTAGACCATAATTATATTACAGAGACCAACAATCCTACCAGGAGCAAGCACTTGGCGACAGTGGCAAGGAAAAACTTTCTTTCAACAGGCAGAAACCTCGAGCAGAAACTAGTAGCCTTCTGCAGCCCACCAATGAGAAGCCAGTTTAAGGGCAACTGATCACCTCTCAACCAGGAGGATCCGTTCAAGGTGAAATGTCTTTACGGATCTAGAACCAAGCCCAGTTGCTCCAGATTAAACTCCTTTCTAGCTCTCTAAAATTGATGGTGAGTGACACTATTATCCAATAGTTTGTGTGTTGGAGACAGTATATCAGCATTCCGATGAGCTGAAATCTCTCCTGCGATTGGTCTTTTTCTGTGTCAAGACAAAGAAATCAGAGAAGAGAATTGACTCTCAGCCATCATCAAATTCAAGCTCCGCCTGCACATCCCCGATCATTTCCAGCACCAAATAGAAAGTGACAGGCTCACTGCGTCAGCTGCATTCCCCACATTCAAACAGGACACCTCTAGCACTGTCTGTGTATACGGCAACGCAACAGCGCTTTCCAGTTTGCCCTTTTCCACGATACAAGACAAGACAGCTGTGTGGTTAACGCAGCAGCATATGTTCATATTTCCACCAGCAGACTGAAATAAATAATCTCCCTGTTTGAAATGCTGCTCTAATACCCTATCTTGTATCTGGCAGGCCCATTTGTGCGGGTGGTCATCATTCTTCACTCTTTTGAAGTCCATTAGTCGTTCTGACAGCAGCGCCGCTGGCTGAAAACAGCAGATAACAGATCCAGGATTAGAGGAGCGTGTGTGAGTGTTTTCTCTGTCTGCTTCTGTGTTCAGGCTCGCACAGCACTTTGGCCCTGCTTATTTACTCTTCTTATGTATGTAAATGACAAAATAGAGTTAGAATCCCCCGCTGTATTTACTCTTTGTCTTCAACTCCTACATGAGTTATGTGTGTTTTACAGCAGTGTGGAATTGTTCTTGTCTTAGTGTATTTGCAGTTGTTCATATGTAATGTAGAGTTGAACTATTATTGTTGAGTAATAGCCAGAATATTTTTGTCATAACTTCATAACTTGCACTCTGATAACAATTAAATTTGACACAGGGACATTCCTACAGCTCATAGCTGATTCATAGCTCATATTTCACCCATGGATATCTCCACTGCAACAGTAGATGGATGTGTTTACATTCTTTCATTTAGTCTGTGATATACAGTAGAGCGAGTTTAGGCTCTGCCTGTTAGGCTTAATCTGTTCTCATTAGTGCTTTAGGAGACTACTCCCTCATGTTTACACTCTTTCTTTCACTCTGACGGAGAGCAGTGGTATTTTTTTGCGAGAAGCTCTCCAGTAGAGGTGTCTTTGCTAGAAGTGTAGAAATGATAACTGAATCTCACTTCAGCCCGATGTCTTTACCGTCAACAATCTTCACTGGCATCAAAGCGACGTTGGAGAAAACACAAAAACCCAAGCTCCTTGTTATCTTCCTGCTGTGTCTTAGTAGCTGCCGTAGCCACATTTTTTCAGGACGCACGTCAGCTAGAGGAAAGCCTATGGTGGTGTGGTTACAGTACCAGCAACTCAGGTTGCCAGCTCCAGCCAGCCGGATATATTCATTTATTCCATTCAGATAAGCAAGGGCCTGTCATTGACCTGTCATGGGCCAGCCAGACATTCTAGGTGGTGGCATCTCTACAGCGACTATATGAACAGGCTCCACAGTTACTCTGTAAGCCCTTAACACAACTATAAATCCAGCATGGAAACCATCAACAAAGTGACATTGGCTTTTGCCAGTGTTCACTGACTAATTCATCACCCTTTAATCAATAATTAATTGATTAATTGGCTGATTTCACCAAGCAATATCCAAGCATCAAGCTTGAAATTGTGGCAGATGGAAGCTAAAGATGACAGTGTTGAGAAAACGGAAACAAGCCTTCAGCTTTAATCAATTCATGTTCAAACTCTGGTTCATTTGCAGCTGATTTCAGCAACGACATCACCGCGTTTTGTCTCAACTGGAACGACAAAGCATTTTGAATTTGCTCCCATGGGAAAGGTGGCCAAGGCTCATGGGTAGTGTAGTATTTTAAGATGCCTAAATTACAAACAGAACATGAAGTTTAAATAATTCAAACTGGTGGCCATACTTTAAATCCGTAGAGTCTTCCATCATCAGTGAGAAAGTCCTGTGTTTCTGTTCAGTAACATTGAGATTGTTTAGAGAACCAGCGGTCCCTCCCAGTTAGCAACCCTATTTGGTGTGATTAGTTACCTCATAAGGAGCTTTGTGCTACAATATCTCTAACAAATCCAAAATCTAGTCCTTTTAAACTTGGGTCAAGACCTAATATGTGTGAGGCTTATTGCAAAGAATATAATTCAATTTAACTGTAGCACTGATACTACTAGCATTGTGAAAATGTTCTTGTCTCCGGTGTCACTAGTCACAACAGCATTCCGTATTAACATGCTGCAGACCACCAGTGATGGGCATCTGTTAGCTGCAGCACCTCAGTACAAGTAAGAAGCACTTTTCTTCAGTGGTGTACTGGTTCACTCAGTATGATGTTCTGTATTATAGAACTAATCAAAATTCAACTGTATGAGATTCATCTCATCACAGCTGGATCGCACTGACCGTACAGAATATCATTTATGTCAAAGGTCAGCAGTGGGCCCATATATCATCCTCTCTGGTCTAATTGGTGTGTCATGTAGGTGCTTCATTGTCGTAACATCCGTCTTCACCCTCCTCCTTTGTAATTGTGTGTACATACTGTAAGCAGAGCGTCGTTTGGCACACTGTTACCCACTCCACTTTTTGTAGTGCTGTGCATGTTTTTAGTCAGCACTAACAAAATAAGCTGCATGTTTGAGATGCAGCTCCAGCAGCCCGCCTCTTCCAGCCTATCTCGTAGCTCGACTTGTGCGGGTGGCCATCATTTTTCAATCTTTTGAAGTCTATTACTCGATTCAACGGAAGCGTCGCTGCTGAAATAGGGAGATAAGAGAGTCGGGATTAGCGCCGATGTAGTGCCTGGGTGTAATTGTGTTTGAAAGTGTCAGTTGGAATTCGTGGGTGTGAGACGTCTCTGTCATAGTATTTTGACTATGGCAGGAATATTAACACTATGACCATAATTTCTGTTATTTACAAAAAAATGTTTTTTATAGAATCACTGCAAAAATGATTACTCTGTCTGAACAGTATTAGTAGTCTCATTGATACCATAAAACAGGGAGATACAATCCATGTCTGGATTCTAAATGATCATGACAGTTTGTTGCAAACGTTAGGGACTAAAATATTCTAATATTTCCTAAACTTCAGTAAGATAATAACTTTAGCATACTGTACAGTATCTGTACATAATATATTTGAATATTTCTGTGCAGTGTTTCAGTCCTTAATTCTAACCTTCAGAGCAGTGGAGGTCTTCATCCGGGACAAGTATGAGAGGAAAAAGTACTACGACAAGGAAGCCCTTGGTGCAGCTCCAGTGAGTATCAATGTCACTTCTTGTCTTTTACATTTTTAATTTGTCATTGTTGCAGCTGTATCCAGAGCTGCCATATTCAGAGGCCACTTCATAAACGCGTGCATCAGTTGCTGTTTGTTGTACATACAGTATCTGCTAAAGACAGAAAACAACTTGAATATAAAATGACATCTTTTCTGTCCCTTCAGCTTACTTATGATTTCATTCTTTGTTGAAAAGCTACAAAATGTTTTTCCTTAGCAATGAAACACGTCAGCAAGTCCTCCGTGCACAGGCCTTTATTTTAGGAGACTTCATATTAATCATCAAATATGAATGATTTCCCATCTCTTGCCTTTTGGCCAGAAAGTGAAAATGAATTCAGAAAGACCAGACACCGCATCAAAGAGTGTGTGCATGGATTTGGCTGCTGTTGTGTTAAAAGTTGAAATGTGCTACTTATCATATTTGGCAGCTTTTCCTTACAGAAGACATTTGAATGAGTTCCAGCACCGACCTGTCTGTGCCAAGGCCTCATGGTTGGCTTCCAGTACCGCTCATGGAGCCTGTAAATGTTGTATTTTTACAGTCGCTGACCTTCTCTGGATTATAATCTATAACACTGCTGATCTGTTTAAAGCTTAAATGTGTGGAAAGGCAACAAAATCCCTTTCAACCCGAACAAGACATTTCTTATTGGATCCGATACCAAGAGTTGGTGCGCACAGTGAGTGAATAACCATTCAAAAACTCTGTTATCTTCTGTTACAGGTCTTTATCAGTAAGTAGAGATGCTGATGTATGCGCTTGTGTGTGCCAGTGTCAAGACTGAACCTTCTTTTGTGTGCATGATGGGAAAGAAAGGATGTGATTGTGTAGGTGTGTATGTGAGTGGGTGGGTGCACATCTCCTTGTCTTGTATCCGGAGAGATTAACTGTGTGAGGTGTGTGTGTTTTTGAGTGAGTGTTTCTTGAGTGAGTGGGTTGCTTCCATACCGCGAGTTATGCAAGGCAGTGTGAATCCTTACCAAAATGTGTGTGTGAAGCTGCGTGTGTTTGTGCATTTATGTATAACCTCCTGTGGTCCCCATTAAAAATAGAACACTAACAGTCCCTAGCAATTTGACTCAGTGGTCCTGGCTGCACAGTATATAAGGTAAAGATGAACAAGTACAATTCAAACTGTAGTTATTTTAAACTGCAGCAGTCTGTTTCAACTGCTGATGTTAGTGTCATATACAATATACCACCACCATCACTGTTTTTCAATTAATTTTTTTAGTCATAAATCTGTAATAAACAATGTTTTATTTACATAATAGTTCATAATAATCATTATGAATGAGGTATATGATGATCATTCCAATGCTATGTTGTGCAGTAGTAGTACTCCAAATCAGTCTTGCTCTTGGGACTGGTCTCAAGACCACTTTTGAAAGGCCTCGGCTTCAGTCAGCTGTAGGTATGCCACTTAATTGTCTGCACATTGTCTCATTTATTTGTTAACTGTCTGGGAGGAGACATCAACCAAATTTTCTAGAAATAAAATCTGGCTTCTTAATCCACAAAAAGTTAATCTACAGACAAGCATTCAAAAGAATACACGGTGCTTTGTAAATACTTCAAGGCAACACTTAATGAAGTGACTAAATGTAGCAACCCCACTTCACCCAAAGAGTTTTCATAAATATTAGCTACCTAAGTATGTTGTATACTGTCTGGTCTTGGTTTTCACTTGGTCTCAGTTTAGTTGGTCTTGACTATGCCACTGATGTCATGCTTGTTAAGTCGATTTGGTGTGAATTTTTTTTCTTTCTTTTTTTTTTTTTTAAGATTTTTGACCACTCGAAACTTTAAAAATTGACAAAAATCCCTTTAAAATACCATATTAAGACAATGAGACAGACAGAAACTTCAGTCTGTGATTTGATATCAAAAACACGTAGCAGAATTCTGTAAAAATTGCACATTTCATCTAGAAATTGCTCAGAAACCCACTTATTTTCCTCTGAATGCTCAAGGTCTCTAGTTTGTGTTTCATTAGGCTGAGATTATCCTAGAGGTCATTTTATACAGTGAGGCCAAGTTTTAAAAAAAAATGGTCTCACTACAATGAAATGGGGCATTACCACACATGAATACAGTTGGCCTCATTTAATCCAGATGAGTCTCAGCTTTCCTGTCATACCTAATTTATACAATTCCAATACTGTTTAGTGGCCCCAGTATGCAGAAATATTCAAATCTTCAAAGCCAAAATACTTTTTTGGATTTAGGTCAAAGCTGCATTGGATTAGTATAAAGTGGGCATGTCTGTAAAGAGGAGACTCGTGGATACCATAGAACCCATTTCCATTCAGTTATCTTGAGGTCAAAGGTAAAGGAACCCTTACCCCTGAAAATGTCTGTGCCAGTTTTCACATAGCCAGAATTTTGGATACCTTTGGAGCATCATTTAACCCTCTAGCTTTAACACTGTGCCTGTTACAGCCTCCAAAAGACAGTAATGACATTTCTGCTACAGGCAATGGTGCAAGTGCCAATTTCCATTTCAAGCAAATGCATCACAAAAATCAATGTTCTGCTGTAGTACATTCAAAACAATAGTTGCTGCAGCAGACAGTTCTTTTAACTTTGTATTTTCTTCGAATAATCACAAAAGATCCACAGATTGGTAAGTGGCCTGCATAACAGAAATGTAGACGTTAAGATGTGTGCTGTTACTCAGCGAGTACAAGAGCGCGTACTGGCTCACTGTCACATTGTCATGAATTACTGAGACATTTCCTGAGCTATCATTATGAGCACAAAGAGCTGGTTTTGATTTTGAACCAGTTAATTGTTGAGCCCTGAAGTAAGTTTAACAAAACACAAACACTCGCACTAAATACTGTGAAATAATATGAACAGTGTAATCTAAAAGCTTTGCCAAATGGCAGATTTCCATCCTTCCAGCCACACACACCACTCAAGCTGCACACTAAAAGGAGGGTACAAAAAAACTGAACAGTGTTTAAAGAGAATTGTTGCAGGGGAATGCAAAGACGTTACATTAATGCAAATAACAATGCCTTGTTAACAGCAGTCTGTCTGTGGCACATCTTTATTTCATCTCTCTGTTCCTTTCTCTCATTGTCTTTTTGTTTCCCCTCAGTCTATTCTTCGTTCTGTTTCTCAGTTTGTCTTTTTCTTTTTTTCCTCTCGCCTCCTGCCTCTCTCTGTTTTCTCTGACTTTCTCTGAAGCGTTGCCAGCAGCCAGACTGTGATCTAGGATCTGTTTCTGCCACCCACACAGACGGCTCGGCTTTTATATGCAAATTAATTATTAAAAACAACTCATTATCACTTTAAGCAGTTTCGTGCAGATGGAGAAAGAAGAGGAGAGGGCGGACTACAGTAACCCAGAGCTATTGTGTGTGTGTGTGTGTGTGTGTGTGTGTGTGTGTGAGAGAAAGACTTTTTTCTTGAGCCCTTATGGAAAAGATATAGTTACATCATCATACATTGATGGCATTTGAAATATGGATATGGATATCAGTGTTAATACTGTAATAAAAGTATGCAGTCTGATGAACTTGGATTAAATGCAGTAGTATGTCTCAGAAATAATTCCTGTTTTGGTTTTCCAAGAAAAATGCATTTCACTGAAACTGATGATCATGAGACATCTCGACTGCATTTACACATTTCACAAGGTTGAAGTGTTCTGGTGTTCTGTAGCCAGTCTCAGGTGGCCGCTTGTCAAATTGCAATGTTTGGCACTTCTGCATTGGCTTCATTACCCAGTCACAGAGGTTGCCGTTTGGCTGTAACTCTTTATAAGTACCAGTTTATTTGTCAATTCCACTGACTTGTTCCATTAAAAATTGAGTACTGGACGATTGCTAGACCAGATTTTTCATCTTCATCCGGCAGCCAACATGGCGGTTTAGGTTTGGAAACCAATGGCTGACGTCACTCAAACAGTGTCCATTCTTTATACTGTCATTAGTGCAGAGCAGGTAGCGAACAGTTTACAATTATAGCTTTATTTGCTGTAAACAGTTGCATGCTGCTGATGCATTACTGCATTGAAATTGAACCAGAAAAGTGTGCTGTAAAACCAAAACAATGAGCTAAAAGATGCTAAAAAGGTTCTGAATGAGGAACTACAGAGTTAGTGAGAATTTGACCCATTGTTGCTATGGAAAGATTGGTGAGTGGAATGTGACCACAAACTTCAATGTCATCAATTTAACTTTTCTCTTTTATGATTAGAGATTTGCATCTCTTTGAAAAAAATGTTTACATTCACCAGTTAGAATTTGAAAAAGACAAGGCATTATTATGGTATTATTACTCAGACATGGGTGTTTTGTTGGCACTGATATGACATGTTTCAATACTTCTCTTTCTTCTGATGAGGGTCCAGATACTGTGTTCGGACATCAAATCTATTTATATCCTCAAACCAAATGTACGCCATTCAAGCAGCCCTATTGATGCCGACATAGTGCATGTTCTAGTGAATATTAGACTTTGAAGTGCCGGATACTTATTGGTCTGGTGTGTGTGTGTGTGAGACCAATGTTGAGAGACAAGTCTTCTTTGTAATGGACGACTTGCAGTAGTGGAGTACATGAGTGCATCCACTCCATTTCCACTGCCCATGCAGCATGAGTTCATTGTTCTGCCATGAGTGCATTAAAAGCTGTATGTGTGTGTATCAGTGTATGGACCACACATTATTTCGATTTTACTGGAATCAACAAGACATCAGAGTTCATCTTACAAATCCTCCGTGATGAGCCCAGTGATTGGCCTAAAAATGTCACCACAGAGCAGCATAGTCACCCTGGAGGAAGACTGCTGATTTCCAAACCTTATTTGCCTGTGTTAGTCATAGGGATGTCCTGTCTGCTGTGTCCACAGTAGTTGGCAATGTTCTGTGTGCTCCTGCAGCCAGCTGTGACAGTCTACTTAACTTCTGCCTTCCACTGACATATTGTATTCTGACGTCAGTGGACTGCAGAAGAGCTACAGGGGGAGTTTGTGTACTAAAGGTCACTTCTGATTTTGTTGAACAGGAGAAAACAGATTTCTGTAGCAGTTTTAAAGGCACTGAAGAGGTCAAATTTTGGTAAATGGACCAGCACAGATTTGACTTTTACACAGTTAATGTTGTAGTTTTTTAAGGACACTACTCTTATGTTCTGTTCCAATCTAATTTAAGCTTTGATTTTCTGCAAAGTGCCTGGTCAAACCTGGAAGCGGCAAAGCAAAATTTACATGGTGTAGGCTTGATAATGTAAAAAATAACTTGGTGCTGCTGTGGCTCTAGAACTAGCTGGTAATATGGTAGAACTGGCCTGCTGTAGTTGGCCACCTAGTTAGCTGGCTTGGTAAACTAGTGCATTTAGTAAGTCATCTACATTGGTAGCTGCTAAAAAACATTAATGTTTATACAAGTGATAGAATATAATCTCTTATTTTATGGCTTATTGTAAAACATTTCTAGAAGCATGGCTCTAACCCTGGCAAATTTGTCGGTCTACCATTTTGAGCCAGACTGTAATGTATCAACAACTGTAAGATGATTACCATAAAACATGTCCAGTGAATATGTCATCAAGATAGATAGAACATCTACTGGATGAATGTTCTCAGACATTATATTTTAATGACTTTGTTGATTGTTTGAGTAAAATATCTCACTGGCTGTTGGATGGGATTTAACATGGATAGGAAATTTGGCACACGCATTTGTGTCCCCTGCATGATGAATTGTATAATCACCTTTGTGATTCCCTGACTTTTCATCTAGTGCCACCATCAGATCAGATTTTTAATTCCAGTCCTTCAATAAAAGACAAAATATTTACAAAAACTATAACTAGTCAGACTCAGCCAGGGGTCACAATAACTGAATATTTTGATAGTGACTGGATATCTTTTTTAAACATATTTGTCTGGGTCAAACGTAACTGAATGTAACCACTGTGAAACAATCAGGAAATAACTTATTTTTTAAAGATATTTATTTAGGCCTTTTCAAGCTTTTATTTGTAGCTTAAGAGTGACAGGAATGTGGGGAGAGAGAGAGAGAGAGAGATGGGGAATGACATGCAGCAAAGGGCCACAGGTCGAATTCGAACCCACATGTCTGTAGACACTTTTGTTTAACTCTAGGCCAAAGTTTATGCAGATTCACTTTTAAACAAACCCACTGAAGGTGATTCCAATAAGAGCAGCTGATTTTGATCCAAACTTAAATGCTGGTGTGAAATGTAACAAGATCTAGCACTTCCCGTGATACTGTCTGATTTAATACCACCTCATTTTCTCATCTATGTGTAAAGCTCAATATGCAAAAGAAGAAAAGTAGAGCTTGGAATATAGTTTGGTCCTAAAGGAGAAAGATTGCCTTATAAGACTGTTACTGTGCACGTTTAATGAGAAATATCAAATGTATAGCTTTTCTTTCTGACTCTTGTTGTTTAAATACATTCAATTCTATAGAAAGTCCTCTGTAATGGATAGCAGGCAGATTACCATGTCCCAAAAGATAGCTCAAGGTCATTCAGTTGACCGTGACCCAATATTCTTTCAGTACACTGTGGAGTTATATTGCAGCTGAAGCACCTAAACCTATCTCTCAGCACTCATAATTCTTGTTTTATTACTCTCCGTATAACTATTCCACTTTCCTTCACTGAGTGTCCCCTGTAAGAGTACAAATGAGGCTGCTAAAGGTCCACCCAGCGGACAAGTTTCAGTTAAGATGTTAACCATCTTTCTGTCTCACTATCTGTAGTCGCCACAGCAGATAGCCAGACACTTCTGTCTCCAAGTCCTAATATCTATTCAACCTCTGTTCATCCTCTTTCACCCAGCTCGCACCACTCCTCTTGTTATCTATCCACTCTTTATCATTCTGCCCCCACCTCTCTCTGTATTCCATTCACTCCTCCTCGTACCCTCCAGTTTCTCTTTATCTTCATCATCAGCCCATCTGCGGCTGTTTAGTGCTGTGTCGACATCTCTGGCAGCATCAAAGTCGAACGAAGAGGAAGTTTTGCGGATAAAAAAAAAAACTAAAATACATCAACAGAATAAGTAGGGGATAGAAGATGCTCTGAATTCACATCTCTGCTGCGCTTCTCTCACCACCACAGGCAACAAGAGCAAGCAGTCGTTTGATGCCTTAACAGTTGTGCAGGGAGGGAGAAGGATGGAAATGGGGAAAGATGAAAAACAGAGAAAACATTCTTCAGTTCTGCCCTCAGAAAGACACAGTCAGTGTTAGTTTCCACCCTGAGGTGGTTTAGAGAGCAAAAGAGGAGAGAAGGGAGACAGCGAGGAAGAAAAGGAAGTGGGTTGATGTTAATGATGTCACATCTTTCTGTGAATTCATTCATCTGTGGCTGGTTTTAACAGTTAGATGCCAAGAAGTACTCTGATATAGTCCCATTACAGATTTGCATTCTCTTAGCCTCATTTAGACCTGTGACAAAAACAAATGCAGCAGTGTGTGCACCACAGTGTGACACCCTCCTCTGCTAGAACTCTGTGGCCTCATTCCAGACCTCTGAATCGACACCCATGCCTCCACCTTGTGTTTTAGCGATTAAAATAGTACTTGTAATAAATGAAGTGAAAACAAAGTTCAGTCTGATTATTAGGTGAGGAGCACTGGGGATTTTAGAAACAATGTGGATGAACCGCACAATCAGTAGATCACACCTCCATGAAGGATTGGATGAATTGTTCCGATGTTTGGACTTAATGGCAGCTTATGTGATACATGGACATTTGCTCAAGTGGTGTATTCTGTAGTCAGAGACTTTCAAGCAGCCCAAAGTAAGAAAAGTACTTGTATAGATTTAACCATCCATGGAGCTATCTGGTCTATTGGAGACCAGTTCTGTGATTCTTTTACTTTGTTTTAAAGTAGTTTGCAGAGTTGAGGTAAAACTAGCTTGGTGAGAATCTGGACACAACTCTAACTTTGGTTGTACAAGAGCAGGAGGGCTCATAGCAACGGCTCCCTCAGTGTCCCGTCAGAGGAGCCCCCGGGTGACACAGTCATAGGCCTTTTCCAAATCCACAAAGCACATGTAGACGGGATGGTCAAACTCCCATGACCCCTCAGTACCCATGTGAGGGTAAAGAGCTGGTGTGTTGTTTCACAGCCAGTATAGAATCTGCATTACTCCTTCTGAATCTGGGGTTCAACAGCCTCCTTTTCAGCACCCTAGAATAAACTTTCCGGGGTGAGGCTGAGCAGTGTGATACCCCGATAATTCAAGCACACCCTCTAGTCCGCTTTTTTGAATATGAGGACCACCACCACTCTACATATACTTGTCCCACACACAGCATTGAAAAGGCGTGTCAGCCAAGACAGCCAAACGATGTCCAAAGCCTTCAGCATCTCAGGGTGAATCTCATCTACACCTGGCGCCTTGCCGCCAAAGAGCTTTCTAACTACCTTGGCAACCTGTGCCAGAGATATGGGCGAGGCTTCTGCTGAGTCTTCAGGCTCTGCCTCCTCCACCGAGGAGGTGTTGGTTGGGTTCAGGAGTTTCTCATAGTGCTCTTTCCACCGCCTGACAATATCATTAGTCTGAGTCAGCAGTCCTTGCTGAACACAGACTGGGCCAGGCCATGCTTCCTCTTCCTAAGTCGTTGAACTTACTTGAGGTCAACCAAAAGTCCTTCTACATGGCCTCCCTGAACTGACACCACAGCTGACAGCCCAACATTCTGGTTTGGCTTTGGCCTAACTTACTTACAGTAGTTGTGGACAATCACACACAACAGATCTAATTGTAATGACGTCTATACATCCCAAGCAGTCAGTAAGTTGTTTATAAGTTGTTAAATATTGTAGTCTTCCTTAAAACTCAAAGTAAACATTTGTCTCAAAGTAGTCAAGTAGGTCTGCAATGAGTCTCCAAGGAAGAGCACCAGGCTTTGAAAGCCAATTTGACATAATTACTAATGACAGCATTGGTTCCCTTAATGTGATGTACAAAAAAAAGACTTTCCCCAAAGGCATTGTGAAAGAAGTAGCTGTAAAATAGTGAATTCATTTCAGCCTACTAACATTTGAAAATATGCACGATTAAATCATTTATCCATTCAAGGTAGCGAAGGGCTAAATTGGATGTTAGCGAATGGTGGGAGTCTCCAGCGTACTGACTCTATGGGACCCACAATCTTGATGCACATGCAGAAGATCAAGGTGATTTCATGCCTGGAAACTTTTTGTTTCGTGCACCACTGAGCAGCTTCCATAAGAGTGAATGGAGCAGTGCCTCCAATGTTGTATCTAGTTTTACATGCAGGGTCTCCATGGTCTGAGTGACTTTAAACACCGAAGTGCAGTATAAACAGAACCTTTGTTCTGAGTCATTAGTTTGGAGTGTGTGTGGATTTTGTCATGAAAGTGAAATGTTTTCTTCATACTGTGAGATTCTGACAAAAAATAAATTAAGAACCAGAAGAGTTTTGCTGTTTTTTTTGGAGATAATCAATGTGTTCAGCTGTTGTGTAGGGAGGCGGTAAGTGGAGACGAGGCACAAATCTTGAGGGAGGTAGCTGGAGCTACGGTGCATGTAAAAAAGGCAGCAAACAGATGGCAAAGAATAAATAAGGATATGATAAAGACAAGGCCCAAGGTAGCATCAGAGCTGTTTAGTTAAATATGTTAACTGACATGTCTCATTACAGGCAGGAAAGACTTACAGTAAGAAGTTCTGTGGCGCAGCATCTGATGGGATTTTTGTCAGGTTGTATTGGTATTGATTTTAGAATGGGATTGAAAATGGCAGTAATTATTAAAGAAAGAGTGTCTTAATTTTTTGGTAATAGCCTGCTTTCATGCTAGATTTTGTGTCCATGCAGAAGCCAGGCTTTTTACCATCTTAAAAAAAAACAAGACTTATCTTGGTTTGAATTCTTTTGAGGCTCTTGAACAAGAAAGTAGTAATATGCATGCAAATGTGGGATTAGGAATGATCTTTTCATGACTTGTCCCTCTCCTGTCTCCAGACATTTTGTTTCTCTGTCCATCTGGCTTATAAATGCATATTAAGCTTGGCTGTTTTCATTGGATACGTCTGTGGATTTTCCGGGCAGGCAGACTTACTGTTGAAGCTGCAGTCATTTTACTATTGACAGTGTGGGTTTATCATAAATAGACCCACTGTACACTGTCTGTCCAGAACAAAAAAACAAATCTACTCCACTGAACGCAGTATTTAGCAGGTAAAGAGCAGTTATTAAGTAAGTTATTCAGGAGCTGGTGGAGACCAAAACAAGCTAAAAAGCAAGTGGGCTTCAAGGAATATTTACTGTAAACATTTTTGTTGAATAAAATGCAGACATGTAGGAAGATTGATAACACTCAATTACAATAACACTTTGTGTGTTTAGCATGGAGCTGGTAGGCAGTTAGCTTAGCTTAGCATACATACTGGAAGCAGGAGTAAACAGCTAGCCTGGCCCAGTCAACATTTCAAAAATACACTTACAAACATCTTAAAAACTTTTAATCAACACGTTGTGTCTCCTAAAGCATAAAAGGAATAGAAATGTGAAAACAACATTTTGTCGTTTTATCGGTGTAACTGTTTACTGTTTACCCACCTACCCAGCACAGCTATTTTTTGTGTGTTTCCAGGCTTTAAGCCAAGCTGATCACCTCTCTATACTATATACACACTATATATACACAGATATATTGAGTGATATTACGGTCCTCATCATACTCTGCAAGCACAAGGTAAATCATCCTATTATCAGGTGGTCAGTAAAACTAAATGTTGTCTTATGTGTAAATTGGCAGCTGTTTGCTAACTTGCAATAACTTATACAAACTGTTAAAAGCATGTTGCGTCCAAAAGAAAAAAGAAAAAAATCAATGAATGCAGCTTTAGTGCCTAAAAACTTAGGTAAATCTTAAAGCAGCTATAATCTGAATTTGTGTATCACATGATGTGAATAAATTTGAATCTGCAGCTCCTCAACTTTATCAAGCCTCATAGAGATTTTCAGCTTATCGTTTAGCTGTTCAGTCCAAACTGTTTCTGAAGCTGTGTCATTGAAAAAGCTCCGTACAACATGCTCAGCACCAAACTGCAGGCAGACACAGTTAGCAACCAACTGGTGAACATACTGGAGCATTTAGTAGTCAGATATTAGATAGGAGACAAAAAGTCAAAAGACAGTGGACTGTCTTAGACTAACATGGAATGATAATCCTCCATAACTACTGCCCCCAAATGTCCAAAAGATTTTACATTAATGAGGAAGTCAACATCTTTAAGTTTGTTTGCAAAGTTGACACAATGAACTGGATCATTTCTTGTCACTCTGTCAGCTGTGTTGAATTGCAAAAACTTTTTTTTCCAAAATGGCTGCAGGGTCAGAGGACCACATGGCTGCTGTCACTGTGTTTGATCACCATCTCCTATTCCACAAAACACAGTGATGAGGGAGAAATAGAAAAAAAAGGCTTGTGAAAACAGGCGGCTGCTGTTGCTGGAGGACCGCAGAGTTCAATTCAAGCCTGCTCTTAGTCTGTCTCACAGGTCAATGTCAGGTTAATAGAGGTCATCCCTGCACTCTATAACTGCCTATATATGTGTGTCTGTGGCTATGTGAGGCCCTGTTTTGACACCACTCTTTCTGTACAGCTGTTAGGCTGAATATAACCTTGGCTTGCAGCGTCTACTGAAGCGAGGAGTACCCTGCTGTAGCGGGGAAAATCCTCCTTCATTCCCTCTAATTACCTCTGCTCTCTCTCTGCTTCTCTTTCCTCCCCCTGCAATGCTCTGACTTCTAACTCTGTTCTCCATGTTCTTTCTGTCTGTCTTAATTTTTTTTTCTTCTCTTCTTCATCTCCGTCTCGCTGTCTAACCCTCTGTCTGAAATTCTCTGTCTTTCAGCAGAAGTCGTCTGAAGCCGCTCCTCCCTCCACCTCCCCGTCCTCGCAGGCTGACAGGAGCAGACAGGAGCTGCAGGTCTTTTCTGTGTTTTGTGGTGTACTCGTGTTTTGCTGTGGTTGTGTTTTCTTGTAGATGTGTCGTGGTGTTGGGTCAAGTCCAATGTCAGAGCAGATTGTTTGACTTGGCTTCCTCCTTATGTTCACATTGGCTAATTTACAATATGAATTAGCCAATATAATCTGGGACGATGCCTGCCAGTTATTTTATCCTCATAGATTATTTAAAGGTCTAGTATTTCTAGGATTTCAGGGGCTGTTTTTACAGAATATGGCTGAAAATAAGAATCATTATGTTTTTGTTAGCACGGAATGAGACATTATACCTACAGACTACGCGGGTCCTCTTCCACTGAGGCTGCCATGTTGAACCACCATGTTTCTACAGTAACCCAGAATGGACACGACCACCCACTCAAAGACGTAGGGTGGAGGGGATTTCAATCAGCAACCACACCCAGCCACAATGCTGTTAAATCTTACACGCTGCACCTCTAAAAATATAAAACTATGTCAGACTTTTTCTTTGACAGTATGCCACTGGGCTGGTTTAGCGACATGAGGGTAATTGAACTTATAAATGAGTAAAAACTCTAAATCTGCAGTCAGCTTTTGTTGGACGGGAACGTAGAAACACTGCAGGTTTTAGTGGCGGCCGGATAAATGTTTACAGCCTGCTACAACACGAAAATGAGATGAGCAGTATAAAAAATGAAACATTAATTCAATATATTGTCACAAATAGGTGCAGCCTACTGACCTACTGCAAACCTTTTTCATGAGCTACTCGCGCCAAATACTGGAGGCTGATGCCGAAATGTTAAGTTGACACAATGAACTGGATCATTTCTTGTCACTCTGACGGCCGTGTTGAACTGCAAAAACTTTTTTCCAAAATGGCTGCAGGGTCAGAGGACCACATGGCTGCTGTCACTGTGTTTGATCACCATCTCCTACTCCACAAAACACAGTGATGAGGGGGAAATAAATAAAAAAGGCGGCTGCTGTTGCTGGAGGACCGCAGAGTTCAATTCAAGCCTGCTCTTAGTCTGTCTCACAGGTCAATGGCAGGTTAATAGAGGTCATCCCTGCACTCTATAACTGCCTATATATGTGTATCTGTGGCTATGTGAGGCCCTGTTTTCTGTACAGCTGTTAGGCTGAATAGAACCTTGGCTTGCAGTGTCTACTGAAGCGAGGTGTACCCTGAGTACACTCGCAGCTTTAGAGCTGTGCTTCTTTTTCCTTTCTGGGTACAGACGGGCACATTAACCAGAGAACATTCAAAAGCTCCATCTCCTCTCACAGATGTGCTGTAATTACTGGGAGCTGCAGGTAATATTCATTTTAACTGGCAGCAGAGACGGTCAGGCTGACCTGAATCTTTTGTACATTACTCTGCTTAAAAAAAAAAAAAAAAGCGTGGAGAGATGAAATAATCGAGATTAATTGCCGTCTGAGCTTACATCCTGGTATTTTGCCGGTCATGAACCTGGAGTCAAAATGGAGCCAGAATACAACCTAAAATGTTTTTGTTTTTTTGGGGGTTTTTTTTAGCTTGCTGACCCCATCATGTTTTTGACTTGTTTTTGTGTTTATGGATTAATCTAACATGTCGTTTGCTTCTCTTGTTGTCAAATGGCTTAAACAAAGTCAGTTTATAAGTGGTTAGCTCTGGCCTTGTAAATTTACATACACACTGTAATCCCTCCGCCAAGACAAACTAATTGTACTGAGTTGATATTTGTTAAATTTGTTGGCATTCAGACCTGGACTGTATCCAAAATCACTCTCTTGTTCACTCATTCTCTTTTCTTTACATAGCAGATGCTCAATAGTTTAGCAGTACAGAGATTTTGGACACTGAATCATCGTTGTCGTGCCCTGAGGCTGTATTTTTGCATCTATTAAATTCAACACATTGTATTCCAAACAAATAAAAGTAGTATACGTGCCATGTACACCAGGTTTATTGGTCCATTGTTGATTTTCTTTCTATATTGGGCATCATGTTCACACTCGGATTTTGCATAGAGAATGGTGTTTTAAATCTGCCTCTCCCAACCATAATCCTTTGCACCTGTACACGGGATCACGCTTGTTTGAGTTGCACTGGCCACGCGAACATGAACATGATTAAATAACCAAAGTTAGAAACGCAGCCAACGTGATATGTGGATGAGGATCCCTGCTGTAATTTGCTGTGTTTCATGAGTGAGGATCAGATGGGAGTATAATAGCCCACTGATGCTGCTGGAGCAAATTGGCCAATGTTAGCCTCATTAGCTTATAGTTAATAGAGTCAGAGGCTTGGTGCCTGCCAGAGCCTCGAGGAGAATAAAGTCAAACTTGCTGCTGGATATGTCAACAAAGTGCAGTCAAAATATATGTGCACAGAATCTGTAACACTGCTCATGGAGCCATTCTTGCGCCAGGTCACCTTCTATGAAGTCATGCAAACATATGCTTTTCTCTCGTGGTCAGCCTTGACATTTGACCTGTGCTTTCTGTGTGTCTTATATTTAATTTCATTAGTCTGAAGTAAAAAAAACTGACCTACCGTAATCCATGCTCACAGAACTGACTGTGAAGTCATGGTAAATGCTCTCAATGTTCATTCTGATTTGCACCATTGTAACACTGATGATGCATTGTTCATTATTCGTAAGACAAATAACCACCTCAGCGTAAATAACTCAAAACACAACAGCCAGAAAAGTAATTGCGTTGCGAATGAAGACAGAGAGCGACACAGAGAGAAACAGACCGTCATTGTCACCATAATGGCTAGATTGTAGGCTTTGCCCACTAAGCTAAAGCTTTTCTCTTTGGCACCCTGACAGTCATTAGCTAAAGCCTGTCGGTGGCTGGCATAGACGCCGGCTCATTTACATATAACAAAGCAAGAGAGAACCATTAACCTGAAAACACTACATCAACTCTCCGTGCGCTAATAATGTCTGCACATTAAAACCGCATTGTGAGTGCGTTAAAATCACATTAAGGAATGAGATCTAATTGTTTTCAACCTGCTACGAGGTACAGCAAGTCTTTACCATTAGACCTCGTGTTCCCTCCTGCAGATTATGACGGTTGTCGAGCAGTGGTGTAATGAAGAAACGTGCCTTTTCTCTGCTAATTATGGGTATTGTCAGACAGAGGCATATGACATATGACTTACTGCATCTGTACTGTAAGTCTAGATAAATATATTCATTATAAAATCAATATACATTACATTCAGATTAAGTGTATATGAATATGCATCATACTGCGCTCAGTATAAGTCATATTGGCTTAACCTCTGTGTGTGTGTGTGTGTGTGTGTGTGTGTGTGTGTGTGTGTGTTTTGGAGATGATATGACAAATGTATCATATAGTGTGCGATTGCAAACATGCTGCTCTTACACCATCTCTTTGTTTTTCTTCACAGAAGGAGCGTGAGAAGAAAAAAGAGGAGAAGAAAAAAGAGAAGGATGTGGAGAAACTCAACAACACAAAGGTATGCTGATGTTAACTAGTAATAGATTACATGGAACCTGGGACCATGCAATTTTTTATTTGTGGTTACTGTGGCATCAGCTAGTGCGTTTTAATACTACATGTCCTAGAATTCTGGAGACAGCAAACACATTGAGCAGTTTTAATAAATAGCTCGGTCGATAATAATAACAGACACAATCTGATTTCAGTGTTTCACATTGTGCCACAACAGCAGAGCGGAGGTTTACAGGAGGTTTACAGTCACCTGCATCGCTCATATTTGAAAGTTATCAGCTGTGAAAAGGGGACCAAAATGACCGCCATTTTATTTTGTAGAAGCATTTTCGATGATCGTGGTCAGTACTAACCTCAGTGACAAATACATTGTGTTTACTGTGACTGTTTCTAGGAAGGTGGTGAGTTCGAGGAAATAAAAAATCACCCTCAGTACAGCAGCATTGTGCTGCATTTCCATTAGCAGTAACTTAAGACAGCACAGTAAACATATTGATTAGAGAAAATGAAAAACATGCTGGATTACAAGCTGTAAGGCAGTTTGAATCCAGCACGGGAATGGCGGACTCTGCCACTACAATGAACTGTATAGAGAGGTAACCACAGGATGTAAATTCATTTAATAGCTGAAAAATGCTGACCATAAAAAGTATCAAAATTGTGATTGATTTGATGAAAATTTCATTAGAACTCTAAGTTATTGTTGAACATTGATTGATAAACATTAAATACAAACTGTGACATTCGCCGTTGCCACTGTGGGTTCTTCTACACAGATCATGTTGACAAATGACCACCCCCTCCACACAAACATATTGGAGATCAGAGCAATCCAGAGCTAACTAAAAGTTACTGTAAGACTTCACTGATCACTACTTTTATTTGAGCAATGGATCAAATAGCCATGTGTGATGTGAAAGATGCTGTTCTTAATGAATAAGCGGAGAATTAACACTGTTCCCCTGAGCAGTTTTTTGGTTTTCCTGCTGGTGAAACATTATTTGTGGCAAAACATGTCAGTTTTCATTGAAAAAGCTCTGACAAACTCAGTATTATGACTGTTCAACACCAAACTTCAGACAGTATTAGCAACTAGCTGTAAGCTTGAGGCAGGATTTGTCAGAAACAAAACCAGAGCTAAAAAGACACTAGATTTAGTAAATAGGCAACTCTTCAACAAAACGAATATAGAGAGTGATAGACTGTCCCACCCTGCTGTAGGAATGTTACATGGTTGCTGTGATTGCACAGCACTGTGACGCCCCTATAATGTGTTATAATGTAACACCAGTAGCTCAGCTTATACCCAGCTCAGCACAGGTAAACACAATACTGCACTGTAGTTGTTGTCAGGCTGTTAAAGGCACGCTACATTACATTATACAGAGTTTTAAATTCAAGAGCTGGGAACATGTCAAAGGAAAATTAATAATATGTCTGCCTTACAAAACCCATAGTTACAGTCATTATAATGCTGGATAAACAGCTTTCTCGAGGTGGGAATTGTTGGCTCTCTCTAATTTATACTGTAAAGATTTCAGTCTAGGGCAGTGGTTAGCACTGTCGGCTCACAGCAAGAAGGTCCAGGCTGCAAACATGTTTATTTCTGCTGTGAAGTTAGACATTTTAATACGGGCGCTTATGGAGGTTGAAATGTTCTGCAGCCAGCCTCAAGTGGACGTTTGAGGAACTGCAGTTTTTAAACACTTCTGCATTGCTTCACTTCCCAGACACACAGGTTGCTGCTTGTTTTGAACATTCTGCTGCACACTTGTGGCACTGGACTGTGATTTTCTACCCTAAATGATCAGTACCTAGGATTTAGTGACATCTAGCGGTGTGGTTGCAACAACTACGCAGCAATACATAAAAATGCAAAAGCGTTTGGTTTGTACATGCTGGGCTACTGTAGAGTCATGGTGGGTGAACATGGCAGACTCAGAAGAGGACCCATAGTGTGTGTAGATATAAAAGGTTAACTGTCTTTACCTTTTGAGCAACAGCAGTCTAAAATTTAGAATTAAGGTTTCGCTAGTTAGTTTCACCCATTTGTGTCTATTGATCCCAAACGAATGTGCACACCACTATTCAGTCAAATGTATGGAGTCCAGGAGTCCTTGAATTCACTTGTGGCCATGAAAACTGGACTATAAATGCACAGATGAGTAGAGAAGAGAAGAAAAAAGAACAAAGAATGAGACTGCAGCTCGCTGGCATTGATCACGCTTTATGTACATTGCTGTGTTAAGCGTCGTGAGGACAAGCGCTGCTTTCTTCCTGGTTGTTAACGCTCACTGCATCACAGAAAGATGCCCTACAGAAACATCATAAATGCAACTTGCGTAACGCTGTGACTGAAATAAGATGTGGAAACTGATGGAAATAAATAAAACTGGCTGCTGTATGCCAGGATGTGTGAAGTAAATGACTAATGTGTTTCGACTAGAATGTAATTCCAGCTCCAGTCTGACATCAGAATAAGCTGCAATTACTGACGTCTGCAACAGAGGTCTGTGTGTGTGTGTGTGTGTGTGTGTGTGTGTGTGTGTGTGATGCATTTTCTGTGTGAGACACACTCTGTGTGTGAGTTACAGTGTATTGGCATTTGCTTTTAACTGAGCGTGTACGCATGCCGTGGTTTTGGTATGTGTTCATGCACATCTACTGTATACTGTGTGTGTGCTCTCGCATTTTTAAAAGAGGGAGAGAGGTCGGCCTAGAACTGGACACTGCCGAGAACTGTTTATTCTCTTATAGCTATTATTGTTGTTTTTCTTATTATTGCTATTATTAAGAATGTACTGTAGTGCCAGAACACTTTAGTTACTTAGTTTAGTTTATCCTTCTAAAACATGTTTTAGTATGATAAGAAAATCACAAGATTTTGTGAAATTATTTCAATGTATGTGTTTTTTGGACATTTGTACAGCAATTAAGAATATCGTGATAATATAGTTAAGCGTGATAATTTGGTCACTATAATCGAGATATTAAATTTTCCATATGGTTACATCCCTAGTCTGTATATACACACAGCCACAGAAATGCAGTATTTAGTATGCATTCGAGTGTTTGACTTTGACAAACAGTGGATTGTAAACATGCATATACATGCTCTGCAACACACACTTATGCAGAGTTTAGAGAAGTCTAATTAGTGTATGTATAGGTGTGTTTTTTGGATAACTAGCATGTCGCATCGATTCAATTACACACAATAAATCAGGAGAACTGGTGTGTGTGTGCGTGTGTTTCTGTGAAACTCACCTGAGCATTCCAGTAATTTACTTAATCATCCAGTCATTAATATCATCCAATTGTTCGGGGTGTATGTGTATGTGTGTGTGCATGTACGCTGGTAAAGGTGCGTGCGTGCGTGTGTGTGTGTGTGTGTGTGTGAGGTATGAATGCATTTTCTGTGTGAGACATACTCTGTGTGTGAGTTACAGTGTATTGGCATTTGCTTTTAACTGAGCGTGTACGCATGCCGTGGTTTTGGTATGTGTTCATGCACATCTACTGTATACTGTGTGTGTGCTCTCGCATTTTCAAAAGAGGGAGGGAGGTCGGCACTGAAGGAGTGAATGCGTGTGTTTCTGGGTCATGGTTAGTAATCTCAGAGTATTTCTATGCCCTGCGAAGCGATGAGGGAATAATGTAGCTTTCAGTGGTGTGTGTGTGTGTGTGTTTTCTCCCTATAGGGATGAAATGAAGGCTGTGGGCAACTGTACCCACTGAGAGTGAAATGTACTCTCTGGCTTTTAAGTTTCTCCATTTGATCGTAAAAGCTATAGCTTCTTATTACCTATTAAAATATATTGTCACATTTATATTCCATTGTAATATTTCTGCCCTGACTATTTATGTACCGATAATGCCTTCCACCTCTGAATTTAAGGGAGGATTGCACAAATGACAAGGATGTGAACTGTGGAGTTGGGTTTCTGTGTCACACTCGGGGATGTCCAGATTAAGTTTTCTTGGCTTTAATATCGAATATCAGCTCTCTGATATTAAGTCAGATCTTTTATTTGATGAATAGGATTACCGGCTGCAGCCTACCAAGTTTATCTTACTTTATTCTTTTATCAGCAGCTATAGCCAAATACTGGAGAACTGCTTTAAATCATTTAAATTATCGGTCTGTACCCTCTTATCCTCATCAGGGTCATGGGGGGCTAGATCCTATCCCAGCTGACGTTGGCCTGACAAGTCGCCAGCTCATCACAGAGCACATCGAAACAAACAACCATTCACACTCACTTTTAGATTCACCAATCAACCCATTAGCCTGCATGTCTTTGGACTGTGGGAGGAAGCTGGACTACCTGAAGAGAAGCCATACATACCCAGGGTGAAGAGCTGAGCAGAGGTTCGAACCAGGAACCCTATCAATGCCATGATGCAACTTTTAAATGACAATCCTAAATTATCGATGCCATATTAATAGTTTGTTGGAAGGAGACTACTGAAACAGACATGACACAATCCACCAGAGGAGAGGTTTTCAAAGTTAGAGCCTCAGTGAAAGGAAGGGAAATGTATTACATTATTCAAAAGCAGATCACACAGAATAGCCTTAATCTGTGTGATTCGGTTAAAGAGAGTCAGAAACTAATAAATGCCTGAGGACAGTCTTTTCTACGTATTTGATGTATTCTGAAGTTATGTCAAACAGCTTGCATCAATTGTTGAGCATTGAGGGATTGTCTGATAGTTAACAAAACTGACTTCCTCTGTCTGGCCGCTACCATGGTAGCAAGAAACTTTATGATCATATCATGATCGATGACCAACTAGCCTTTCACTTCACAACAGAAAAATCAGGCTTTACCTGACTCAACATGCTACCCAACTCCTGACACAGGCTGTTGTGTTGCGGCAACTCCCAGAAAGAAACCTTCAGTCCACTCACTGTTGTTAACGGAGTACAAACACCAGCATCAGTGCACTTTAACAAGTGACAGACAAGTTTCATCTGGACCGGTTACTTACATGAATTATTGACGGCTAACATGACCTTGCCACTTTAACCAGTGAAATTGCAGGTGTAAGGTGACAGATGACTGTTGATTAAGGTTTTTTTTTTTGTTTTTTTCTGAGATCGTGAATGACTTCATCTTTGACTTTCCCCTCCCCCCTTGTGGTCACCAAATACACACTCAAGCGTCTGGCATGGTTTTGACTTTGTGTTTACCTTCATGTCTACAGCACGATGTCAAAACTGTAATCATAAATCCAAATCAAAATGTTGTGTGCCTGCTATTTAATTTCACCTGTTGTTTTTTAGTGGAGCTTGGAAGTCATTAGTCTCAAGTTACTGCTGTGTAAATGTATCCAACACTCGTGTGAAGTGGGATCAAAAGCAATCTGCGTACGATTATTCTCAATCGATGAAAGTGCACTTTACCTCCAGGCTCTTTGTATACCGTTACACTGTCTTCCATATGAACACACAAACAGGGCATTTCACAGCCAGCACTAGCTGTAATGGCCTGTGTGTGTGTTGATGCGTTAAAGTTGTTAATATCGACTGACTCAGACTTTATTGGCATCGGTCAAAGTGGGATGCACCCACATAACAGACTGTTGGATTGTGAGAGTTTTTGCTCATGAAGTTAAATTTAAATATAAAGGATGTAAAGTACAAACAAAAACAAATCAACATACAAATGAGTTCAGCACAATTGAATTATTCATTTTGTTGTAATAAAACTATTTAGTTTTTAGTCTTTGCAAAATATTTGTTCACATTATTCACTTTGCATTCATTAAAAAAGGCAATAAGTTGCAGCCCTGGCATTATTTAAATTGACTAGTGTCTCCTCACAGTTTAAAATTTCATTAACTGAACTGAGTTATAATTGAAACAAATGTTGTGCTTCTTCATATTCCGCTTACATTTGCTGCATGTAGTCATTAATGCAAAATGGAGGTTACATAAAAAGAATGAAGTTCCTTCAGTTTTACTTCAGTCTCGCGAGAAGAGAGCAGCAGGAGTTCAGGTTTAAACGGCAGCTGCCTCACATACCTGTCATGTGTTATTGGCGTCTCTCTGACCATGTCACAGGCGGACTTGTACTGCTGTACTGTAAATAGACAAATGGCAGGTGCTGCAGAAAAACAAAGCCTCCTCTGAACATGTTGGATTGAAAGAGGAACATCATGGCTACTGACTTGATGCTTCTTTTTTTCTTTGAATTTCTAATCATACTAACATATTCTAGTTTGGTACTCAATATTTTATGAATCAAAATGAGTTTGAGATATCATTAAAGCAGGTTAATATAACTACCCTGTTGAATCTGGTACACTACACCAAAGCAGTGCATAGTGTAAACAGCGTACTACATAGAAGTGGATTAATGGAAGTGTCCGAATTCAGGCCCAGTGTACAGCCATGCAGCTCGTGAGGCAGTGCTTAGGCACAGAAATGCTTTGAGGTAATTGCCAATATGAGCACGTAACATGTTCATAGTCATAATGTTATTAACATTACATTAAAGCAGCATGTTAATAATCCAACTTAATTTTTCATGTAAGCATGCTAACATTTGCTAATAAGCGCAAGTACAGCTGAGGCTGTATTGGACAAGTTGAAAGTTTGACCTGGTCAGGGAGCTGAAGAAAGTTACTACAATCAACCTTCTCTGTGAGAACAGTTCAGGTCAGGCTTTTGGTGGTTCTTGAGGAAAAGGAGACCAACATAGTCATTAGGATTTATCCTCTGAGGATCATCACATTTACAAAATTTTATAGCAAGCTATTTAATATTTGTGGAGAGATTTGTGGAGAACTTTGCTAACTGAGGGTTGTAGATGTAAGAAAATAACTAACTCTTTATTAATGATGCCATTAGCTATTACCTGCTTGTTATTTAATTCACAAGAACACTTCTTACCTTATGTAATCTAGCAACAATAGCAATTTAAAAAGGTGGTACTTTGAGTTTTTCACTTTGTGTGGACCTTTCAAGCTTTATTATTAATTATTATTGATTAGTAGCCAATCATCAAAGTTAAATTTGTCTATCATGAGTTTTAGTGCCACAGAGCAGCAAACACTTGACTGCTAACGTAGTGATTCTCTGCTAGTTCCTGTCTGTGTGAGAGCGAGAGGAAAGGAAAGACTTTCAGAAATCAGGAGGTTGCAGCCTCTCATCTGACCTGCAGATATGTTATACATTGATGTATGTATGTGTGCGCTAGTGCGTGTGGGCTGGCAGAGATACGTTCATATCCTTTTTTTCTTACTTATCAGCCGAGCTCCTGCTGTCGATGATCCCCCGTGTCAAGATATTTGAGGACATTTCAGTATGTGTGAGAGAGAGAGGGAGAGGGAGAGGGAGGGAGAGAATAATGCGTGACATCCAGCCACACTTTGCACACAGATGTACTGTACAGTGTCTGTAGAGGAGACACACACAAGCACATGCTCGCACAGTGGTTTCAGGATGGAGCAGCGTTAATCAGCAGAAATATTGCATCTCCTTCACTTCATTTCCTTTCCACTTCAGAGAGGTTTACACGGGCGGCAGTTTGGCTTTCCTGCATCTCGGCTTTTATTAAAATTCAAAGTAAAAATAAGTGTCAAACATTGTAAATGCACCGCTGCTGAAAAGATTTTACAAATGTAAATCTGCAGGAGGCCGGATGGATAAGCATAGGACATTACAACAATCCAGTGAAACCCAGAGATTAATGATGAAAGATAATGATGCATACATAGTGTGTCTTAAATCTGATGAAATTAGAATCAGTTCAGGATCCCTGCACACAGACACACAAGTCCAACTAATCGCCTAATCTAGTGATTAACAAATATTCTTGTCTACCAGACCTCATGGCTGTATACTCCACTGATTTCATATTTTCGATTTAAAATATGGCCGTGCATGTGCCAAGCCAAGTTTTTGCATTAACGTAGTCACAAGCATCTTTTCCTCTTGTTAGATCCTCCTGCCCACCTGGTTGTTGCCCTCATCGCAGTGTAAAGCCGCGTTCAGATAGGATCAGGTGCTGCAGAGAATTGCAGCAGGGTTGTGGGTGGATGAAGGAGGGTTGCTGGGGGTGTGTCTGTGTTAAACTTCTTCAAAACGCTATTTTGCAGCGTAAATTGCAACGCAGACTCAGACTCAGATTTCAAAGATACATGAAATAAACAAAGCCATAACACGACAGGTAGAATAGTTTGGTCCATGAATCCACCTGGATAGTCTGAGCTTCAGAGACATTTCAGACTGTGGAAGTTTGAAGAAGAGAGACGTTACAGTTATTTAGCCAAAGTTAATTTCATACTGATGAACTTTGCCGTTCACCTCCACTCATTTAT
Source organism: Larimichthys crocea (assembly GCF_000972845.2). Classification (NCBI taxonomy): domain Eukaryota; kingdom Metazoa; phylum Chordata; class Actinopteri; family Sciaenidae; genus Larimichthys; species Larimichthys crocea. The sequence goes on along the minus strand of NC_040013.1, from coordinate 44,827,890 downwards.
CCCCTGCTTTTCTTTCTCCTGTCGTCATTGTGGAACCGATCAGTCACTTTATTGACTTTTTGATTCACACAAAAAATTAATCACCTATTTTAATAATCAATTTGATCAAATCAAATTGGATTTAGACAAAGTGGCAAATGTCTTGTTTTGGTTGATCGGACAAAACAAGATCCTTGAACTCACATTTTACACAATCTTTTTATCTATTTTTAGAGATTTATAGAATGATTGATCAAGTAATGAAGAGAATGATCTGTTAATTAATCCATGACATTAATTGTTAGTTGCAGCTTGAGTAACTTCATACATCTCCAGATGGAAGCTAGATAGACACAATGTACCGAGATCAAAAGATACTCAGACTGTACTGCCACGACAGCACCAACACACAGACTTACAAATCTTCCAAGAGGACATCGGTGCAGCTCTGGAGCCTCTAAATTAAAAAGAAAATATAAATGCAATTGATCAATTATTAAAAGTCAAATCATGGTAATCATCAAGTGATGCACCAATACTTCCCCTTGTGTTCTACCTTAAGAAGTATTAGTAGATAAAATATAAAAAATGATTCATTAAAATGCGCAGCCCCTTGAAGTGTGTGGGAATGCAGAGGTATTATTCATGGCGTGTCTTTTGCCTTAATGAAATACTTTAAAAATAAATTCCGTTGCTGTTGCTGTAGGGCTCACTTGGCTCTGCCTCATAACACTTTTAATTCTGAAAATGATTGAAGCATTTATTTTTTTCCCTGCAGTTTTATGAGTGCTGTTGGTAGGGGGTTATTTGGCTTTTGATTGCTCATCTATTTCTGTTTTGATTACAGTTTAATTTTCATTTTTTGTGCAGCTCGTGTTTGTGTGCGTATTAATAGAATAAATTGCAGAAGTTTTTTTGATAGGAACAGTGATGTCACGTTATGTTAGTCAAACTCACTTTTACTACTCATGGAGGTGATATTAAAAACTTTGGCCAGAGCTGTATGTCAGGAAAAAGCTGCTTAGAGGATGGTAAGACAGTTCTGTAACCAAATAGTCACAGGTTTATTCATTCTCAAAGGAAGGTCGTGATAAACATCCATGGACGCTTTTACTCTGGATGAAAGTAACAGCTTAGTGCCTCATATCTGAAAATATAAAATCTAACCCTGTTCTTGAGTTTGTTTGTCTGCCTTATTACAAAGCCTAGATTCTTTGAATGCTGATTATATTTAGTGAATCCTAAACATTTCCCGCAAATGAGGCCATATTACACCCACAGCACAGCACAGCACAGCACAGCAGCTATACATTACTGATCAGCAAATTACAGAACTAGATGGCACATTGTTCATAGGAAGGCTTTATTTGCCGAAACGTGTTGATTTTATAATGGATGCTGTCTTTTTAACTTCTTTAATCAAGCGTACTAAAGTGTAGATATTTTCTCCAGTCTACCGTAACAGGTGTTCAGACAGATGTTAGACACTGTTGTTCCCTTACAGCACATGAATGATGTGATTGAATCAACATTGCAGACTGTAATGAGGACATGCAATTGAAAGAAAGGAAAGTAAGGGTTTGATAGACGTATGGCGTCCACGTAGGACCCAAGATTGCATCCTGCCATAGACCTGCGGTTAATGTTTGCCTTTTATTGGCCCTTAGTCAAAGAACTCTAATTGTAGTTATTTGCCCTAACCACAGTCTTTCCCTAACCGTAACACAACTGCAGTTGCCACCTGTGTGTTGCAAACTGTGTTGCCCCGGAGCTCACATTCTGGTGGCATCTCAAGTCATGGCCCCTACCATTTTTTTGTGTTAAGTCATTAAGTTGTTCAGAAAGCAAAAAGTTTTCACGTTCAGTCACTGAATTGGTAAATCCCAGTACCTTGACAATCCGTCCCCTCTCTGACAACTTGTTTGGTGTGTGCTACAGACGTCAGATACCTGACTGTGTGATGTGGCGTTTGGTTCTTAGGACAACTGGGAGGTATAATACCTCCTATCAAACCTGGGCCTTCTACCCAGGGCCTCTGTAGCATGAATTGCTTCTACTAAACAATGTTAAAAGGTGTACAAAGTGCAGGACCTTGACACTGGGTGTCTCCATTCCACGCTTGGGTAGATTCAGGCTACTAAACTTAACAATTTGGTTGACCGTAACCCAAGCTTTTGCATGATTATCCAAAATCAACATTTTTTGCATTGGGATAGAGCTAACACTATGATGTTATAAGGTGTGTGTTGATAAGATCAGACTCTTTGATCAAGATTAGGGAACGCTCCCAGTCGTGCAAAAGTGAACATGTAATGTCTCATGCTTCAAGTCAGGTAACCTAAGTCAAGTAATCATGCTGTAGTTCGTATGAGTAGATTATAGGGAAAATAAATGTAAAGTACAAACATGTTGTGACCTTTGCAGATACATTTTATCTTGACTAAAAGCATAAAGCTTCTAAGAAATAGGGTTGATGACCCCCATCTCATCCACAGCCGTATCCACAGTTCATTCAGTCGCCAACTAAAGCTCATGTAAACCACATCTAATGCAGTATTGTCAGCGTTTTCGGCATGTTTGGATAAGTTCCAGAAGAGCATATGGGCTCTAAATGTGCTCTAATAGTCTCCTTTTCATCGGAGAGTGATGATGGATGTACGGGTGTCTTTTTAATGGCTGACCCTAACAGTTTTGCACTAGGTTAGAAATGTTTTCTGTTAATTGTCATCATTTCCGTGCCCTTATTTGCCCTTTTCTGTGCCCCTTGTTCTCGGTTGTCAGGAAAGTCTCTTCAACAGTATTCCGACCTTCAAAATCCACACATATTCTCTCCTTGCAGAATAAATAAATTCTTTTTGTGTTTTCAGCTCAAGGGCAGGCAGGCTGATGTATCTATTAATTGACAGGAGGAGCTCTGGGATGTGTTGGGCATTTAAATGAAAAATTAACTAGAGGATTGACTTTTTTGCTCAGCCATCTTAGATTAAATGGTAATAACATATTCACCTTCTGCAGTCATAGAGAAATGTCTGTATTAGAAGTGATTGCCTCATCTAAAATGAAATATACAGAGGGATACTTTTCTATTGATAGTATGGATCAAACTGAATGCAGGTGTTGATATGAATGTAGTCGCACACAGACGTTCAGCCTGACAGACACACTAGAATATCAAGTAGTAGTCTTTTTTTTCCTCCTCTGTATTCAAATGAACCATTTTTATTCAGCTTGATTGGGGTTGTCAAAGCTCAACTTTGTCTCCTTCTCCACTCCTTCTATCCAAATCCTGTAGGCACTAATTAAACTACAGCACTGATGGGAAGCTTGTGTGTGTGTGAGTGTGTGTGTGAGTGTGAGTGTGTGTGTGAGTGTGTGTGTGAGTGTGTGTGTGAGTGTGAGTGTGAGTGTGAGTGTGTGTGTGTGTGTGTGTGTGTGTGTGTGTGTGTGTGTGTGCTTTCGTTTATCTGTGTGTGTGTGTGTGTGTGTGTGTGAGTGAGTGTGAGTGTGAGAGAGAGTTATGTACTCGAGTCCTCACAGAGATAGAAACATGTGGAAATCATCTAAAATCAAAACATTGCACTTTGATTTTTTAACTGTTTAGGATTATGTGCACATGATGGTAAAGGGGTATGGTTATAGCTTTCAACATGAATTTTGTTGACCTGCCAAATGATCAGTCTTTGCATCATGAAAATGTTTGTTTAGATTACTTAAAACATCATGTTATGTTCGTGAGAAAGATCTCCTGTTACTGTATAGATTGACTTTTGTCACAAATTGCATGTTCAAGATTAAAGTAGAAGGAGTGTGCCTAGAAGAGCTGCAAAGATTCATCCATTCATCAATTACTTGTCAACTATTGCAATCAATTCAGTGTTTTGAGTACCTTTTGTCTAAAAAAATTTCCAAATTCTGATTTCAGCTTCTCAAATGTGAATATTTTTTGGTTTCTTTTGCCCTTTATGTCCTCTATCTTTGGGTTGTAGACAAAACAAGACATTTGAGGACATTAAAAGGGCTTGGATGAACACTTTTCAACATTTTCAGACATTTTATGGACAAACCAATTAATTGATGAATTGAGAAAATAATTAACAGATTAATTGACAATGAAAATCATTAGTTACAGCCCTATTTTGTAGCACCGCAAAAACTTTTAGGGAGGGAGTTTGGATGGCTGGTTGGGTCAACAAAGCACATGACTTTTGTGTTTGCCTACAAACAGTTTTCCTTTAATCAAGAGCAGCACATTCTTTCTATAACCCTCACAAAGTACTTTTTGTGACTGTTTCTAGACCTTAACCATCGAGATGCCAGATAAGACAGCTATCGTTCATAATTTATGATAAGAACAAGATAGACTTTATTGAACCCACATCGGGGGTAATTCACTTGTTAGAGGAGCTTGCATACACAAGGTTGATAAGAAATTTTTCACAAGAAATACATAGAAAAAAGTCATGTTAGTGTGACAGAGTGCAACAGCTGTTGGAATGAAGGACCTGTGGTAGACCTTCGGTCCAGCAGGAGGTGGTAATACGGCCAAAACTCTATGTAAATGATGAAACACCAGAAGAGAGAGACAAACTTTAGCAGTTTGGTTACAATACAAACTTTTTGGACTACATACGTACTTGGCTCACCTTGCACTCACCTGGAGGTTACTACTTCACAACTGTGAGCACCAGATATTTTTCTGTTGTCAGATTTCATATCCAGCCTTGACTGATATGCCCACAGTGTCTGGAGTGACAAGCTTTGGGGTTGTCCATTTACAGTAGGCTGCTCTCATACACATTTAAAATAAACATAGCCTTGTATATAGAGCCATCTCTTCCAGTTAGTGTTGCTGACTTTTCTTTCACGTTGTTCCATACAAACTAAACAGTCACTGAGAACGTTCGTCAGATAACGTCAAGGTCTTAAGATTATTTATTTATGACGCATGCGTGTGAAAGAGATGAACGAGGAGAGTCCCGTAACAGAAAGCGACGAGGAAGGACATTGTGTACTCCACACTTATTCTACAAAAACAAGTGCTTTTTAAGCAAGAAGTGACTCCATTATCTCCCGAGCTGTTTTCAGTCTCTCTTCACCTCCATTCATCTCCATCTCTCCTTGATTTGTCTCTCTCTCTTTCTCTCTTTCTAGCTCTCCATGTGTCTATCTCTCTCTCTGCAAACACTAAATCACTGTCGTCCCGTTGGACTGCTGGCGTATGTTGTCTTTTTCTTTCAGCCCATGAATAAATTATCAAAGAGAACAAGAGGCTGCTTTCCTTCATGGGAAACACTGGCGCTCGCCTTTGTTGGAGATAGAGATGAAGGACTATGTGTGTATGTGTGTGTGAGCGTGTTTGTGTGCAGATGCATTTGTGTGTGTATCTTTGTTCATTCAGTGCAGGGATTTGGGGAGTGTGTTATCGCTAGGTGCTCTGTACATCTGGACTGAGTTGGGCTCTCAAAGGTTCCCATGATTGGATGTGGCACACACACACACACACACACACACACACACACACACTCAGCAGCAGTTGCAGCAGCTAAAGCATATCTGTGGTCGATGGGAGTTAGTTTGAGCGGATGGTGTGAAGGGCAGCCAAAGGAGCAGCGTTCTGTGACTAATAACATGACACACACACACACACACACACACACACCACACACATAGAAACGGTGCTCTCTGAGGTTTAGCAGTCAAAGGATCGATAGCAAAGCCACAAGGAGGCTAATCAATAAGCTGGATTTGCACTGCTGGAGGAAGAGAATCAAGCCTGTTTCCCAAGAAAACACACACAAGACAGATACAATCATAAACACACACATCCAAGCCCTCCCCACTATAAATGCACAGAGGCACAAATGCACACACCAACATGCTCCTCCTACCCTACACACACACACCTCTCCCACTGTGATGCTGCAGAGCCTATATGCCACTGAGATAGTTATATCCCAGCTTACCTCTCCAAACAGAGAAGGCTGTGTCTCCTCAGCGAGTTGGCATTTATAGAGCTCAGGGCTTTGTAAAATATATCATACAGCAGATTTATTGTCAGCCATAGATTTGTGTCGAGGCCCTGCTGATATGTGTGAAGAAGAAGATTTATAGCCTGTTTGTTTTCACAGTAATCAGGAAATATTGCAGGGAGCGCATTGCTTTTTTTTACTATAATTGTCAATATTATCATTATTATTTTTATTATATTCTATTTCAGTAGGCTGATGATCACTCTGAATGGACCTCCATTGTCTCATCGATATTCAGTCCGATCGTGTTTAGCCATCAAAAAGTACAACTGTGTGAACCACTGAGAAAAGGTGGGACAGTGATTCAGAGGACTGGAGCCAGACTTATATCTTAAACAAATTGCACCGTCATCACTACAATGTGTTGATACAGCAAGAAAATTCCGCTGATTACCTGCCAAATCCAAATAACTGGCTCAAATCAATGCAGGATAAGCATTTTTCTTAACATCCTGTGTATTTATTATTATTATTATTATTATTATTATTATTATTATTATTATTTACCATAATTAGACAAATTTCTGTAAATAAACAAAGAAACGTAAAAGTGGTTTATGATACACACTGCTTCACTCAGGCTGTTTAATATTTAACTTCTGCCCACCTACTGTATTAGTGAGTGCTAATGCTGTATATGTAAATATTCAGTTGATTCATATGGAGCGAGGAGGTGAAGGTGATATTAATATTCCTGGAAGTTTAACCATCAGTCTGTGTCGAGAACACAGATGACGTTCGAGAGAAATATTTTCAGTGAGTGTCGACAGCGAGACTTACAAGAAGTGTGCAGAAGGAGACGCATGAAGACGAGAGTAAAACAAAAACAGTATCAGCTTTAAAATGATGTTTAGAGAATCTGAGAGAATCGGCTTCTGTCTGGTAACCATACTGTTCTCAGACCTGATTTATTCAGAGAAGTTGCTGAAAACCTTGAAAGATTTTAGTTTGGATTCTTTTCAAAAGAACCAAATGTTTGATATTAGAATATGTTCTGTACCCTGTAACACAAAAATATTAATAAAAGAACATAGTTACACCTCCATCAGAGCCAATTGATGTTATTCATCTCTGAATTGATGGATATGATGTTAATATTAGCCATAGAAATGATTGGTGCTGGTTGGGACAACTTTAACCACAATTGAATAACAATGCATTGTGATAATATTATTGTAGAATAAATTGGATAGTTATTGTACACTCTCAGAAAAACTGGTTCTTGATAAGAACCCTTTAATCATGAAGAATTTTCATCTTCTGCTGTTTAAGATTCTTTGGGGAACTGAATGCAAAACGTTTGCCCAATGTTGAATTTGAAATTAAATACATAAATACATTCATACATACAAATTTGTACATATTGCACCTTGAATAAACTCTGGGACAAATACTATTTACATTCGAACCTTGTATTCAGTGGTTCCTTGCAGAACTGAAAATGGTTCCCTAATGCCATCACCACGAAGAACCACTTTAGCTACAAACTCTTTATGTTCAAAAAATGTTCTGGAGCACTTTAAGGTTCTCTGGAGAACTTATTCTTAAGAACCTTTTTCTGGTGAATGTTCTTTGGGGACTGAATGCCAAAAAAGAGTTCTTAAGTCACAATAGCAGCATTTTTGGTGCACCATTTTATGTTTAGCAATCTTTTGTCCTTTTAAAAGGTTTTTTGTTATACTGATTACTGGTTCTTTAAAATGACCCTCTGCACCCACTATAGCAATAGGTAAAAGTTTCCTTGCAGAACAGCTACAGTAAGCCATCACAGTAAAGTTACCTGAAACCCAAAATGTTGTACAAGATCTAAAATAGCCCTATAGACAGTCAGACCCAATTCAAATCTACCTGAGGATAATTAGACCTGATCCAAAATATGGTAGACTCAAACAGACTCAAATAGAGAGAGAACACCAACTGGCAGCAACATGATCCATCAATTAATGAGCAGCGTTCAAAAAGAGCAGCAGTACATGTCACATTCCCTGCACCTCAAAGTTCACACTCTCTGTCTGTCTCATGAAACACATTTTTGTCCTTCAATGATTGTGACTTATCACATGATGAGAGCAGATAATGAGTCGCCACAGATGAGTTTCTTTGTCGACATATCAACCCACACACCTGAACACCACAGCAACAGGACAACAAGACCCTGACTGAACAACTCGACCCAAATAACAAGTGACCTTTGAACATGGAGAGCAGCCATTTACATTCACACCTACGGGCAATTTGGAGTCTCCAATTAACCTGTTAAGTGCATGTCTTTGGACTGTGGGAGGAAGACGGAGTACCTGGAGAGAACCCACGCAGACATTACAAGTCCACATAAAGAAATGCCCTGACCTTCTTGCTGTGATGTTAAGGAAATGAGCTCCAGTGCGTCCTTTCTTATCTCCTTTAGCATAGGATACACTGAACCATCCCGAAAGGAATGCACATAATGCCGTCTCACAATTCCATGCGGCAAAAAAATGTTTGAAAAGCATGCTGCAGAGTGCAGTCAGTCAGTCGGTCAGTGCAGAGAGAGTATGTGAATATAGACATGCACAGGAGGGTGATCATTCTCAATGTGACAAACACTTTGTGACAGGTGCACTGTATTCTTTATTATTATCTTAATTCTGACGTTGATAATAGAGTCATATTTTCACCGGATTGTCTTTGTTTATATTTTCTGCATAAAAACTCACGCACAGAGAGAAGTAGAGATGCAGGTTTTGTAGTCCATCTTACGAGTGTTGTAGACCATGTCAGTAACATCTGCTGGCGCATAATGACATAGTCTAGTGCACTCGGAGTCTTCAGTCTTTTCCTTAGTGCTTAAGAACTCTTATTTCACAGCTTTCCTTGACCTCATGACGTTCTCCATTATCGTCAAGGAAAAGTGTTTGAAAGGCCATAAGAGGTCATTTTGTTGACTGTCCGACTGTACCCATTGTTTGGCTGCAGTAAAAACATGACTGCTTCTTACAGGGATAGTAGAAGCCTTTACTTCTGCATACCTTCAGTTCTTGTTGTTAATGTATAAAATGATTTGAATAAATCTCTGTTCAACAACAACCAAAGATCTATCTACCATTTTAGATAAGAATGACACCTGTAACGTTGTTAACTAAGGTAGTTAGGCATTCAGTAGTTAAAAGGTCCAAATGAGACTCTAATACAAGTACTTATCAAATAAAGTCCTCTCCCGCTGCCTAAAATATCTGCTGCCACAGTCTAATTCGCACTCCAGTCTAATGTCACACACAATCACAAGCTCATTTGCACTGATTGCTAATTCACACATCTGAATATCAGATCTAAAAACAGTTGCTAAAACGCAAACTTACTTACAAACAAATAGAATTGCTAACACACGCACACACACATGCACACAAACCGTGTATCGCATGCGTACATACTTTAATTACACTTGCTCTTTTTTTTTTCTTTTCTTCTTCACACTTTGATTTTTGTCAACTTTCTCCGCATGGCACATCGCGCGCGCGCGCGCGCACACACACACACACACACACACACACACACACACACACACAGATTTCTGCGTTTGTTGTAAAAGGCACTATAAAATCAGGACACTGTATGTAAAACATCATAAATCCAATTACTTTATGCAAAGTAGTGGAGGGGGGTTTCACAGCAGCATGAGGTCCAATACTGCTTCTACACTGCTGGAGTCCGGCATGAGAGGCTCTGTAAGAAAAACCAACAAAAAACACCATCACAAACCCACAAACACCTTTTGATCTGGAACAAAGATGAAGGAAAATCTCTCTGTGTGCACAGTAGATCTTTTAGCCCAGTGGTCGTGTTAGCATTTGCACCTTTTTGGGAGATCTCTTCACGATTGCTGCAGCTGTGTTTCTCTGAACTTGTGGCTGTTTTTTTTTCCTGAAGAATCCAGCCTAATACTCAAAAAATCCTGCTGCTGATTGAAGTAAAAAGAGCCTACACAACTATCTACAGTGAGATTGTGCCCATTGCTTGGAATTTGCGGAGTGTTTCTGGGGCTACTTGGCCTTGACGTCCTTCCAGCTACACCACTAAGGAACATGTCACCATGGCTCAAGTGCGTGAATTATTAGGCCTGGTAAAAGTCTGGAATGATAGCGAAAAAAACTTGTATGTGTAAATAACTTGTATATTGTGCACGGCTCATAGTTGATTCTTTTAAGAAGAGGATTGATGATCTGTCTTATGGTTTTGAGATGAGTCTAGAAATGACTCAAAGGGAATTTTGATGAGCACTTGGTTTAAGAACTGTTGTGAAACCAGGACAGATTTGTAAAGGTTTGATTTTATTCTCAGACAATACTGAATATCTGGAGGGCCAGTCAAAACACCATACTATTGTTGTAGATGGCATGGAGTCTTGGAAAGACAAGTTGGATTGGGCTCATAGGACTGGGAAAGCCAGTGTCACCATCAGAAAAGCCCCGACCCATTGTGGTCAGATTTCTGCAGCTGTAGGACAAACCTGAAGGGCTCAGGCATCTTTATCAATGAGGACTGTCCTGAAGCTGTCCAATAAAGAAGGAGAGATCTACTTTGCAATGAAGCCAGAGAGAGAGAGAGAGGTGACATAGCATATTTGAGATGCGACAAACTCATTGTCCATCTACCCACAACAATGGAGGGCCAACACTGGCTTATCTTTGTCATTTCTATTTTTAACTGTACAAAATAAATAAAAGTAAGCAGCGGCATGCTAATCCAGCTTTTTGTGCATGTCTTTCTCATATCCAGCTGTATGAGTGTGTGTGCATACATCAAATCCAGATGGTCAAGATGTGACAAGTTGAGCATTGGCTGTGTGTTCTACTAGTTGAAGTGGCTGTTATATATGCGTGTGTGTGTGTGTTCCATAAATCCAGCAAACAAATTCAAACCTGAGGCCGCCTGCCACTTTCTCCAAAACACAGCCTAACAAGATTCTCGTTCCTCTGAAAGCTCTCCTGTTTAGTAACAAATAAAATTCACTTCAGAAAACACCCAAAACACCCTGTTTAAATTGGTCTGTGTGTGTGTGTGTTGGTTGCCAGTGTTTTGATTTGATTAGGTATTCTTTCCCTGAGCAGCACCGTCACGCATCAGCCGTCAGACCACACCGTGACCTTCCTCAAACACTCAAGTGTCTGTGTGTGTGTGTTGTTTGTGTCCTTGTGGATGCAAATATTTGTGAAGTGTGTGTGTGTGTTATCAGTGTGTGAGAGTTTGTGTATGTTTGCATGGATTACTTGAATTTGCATTTTTCCCTTTATGTATATGAGAATGTGTATTTTCACCTGTTTGCATTGATGTCATGATGTTTATCTGTGTGTTTGTATGTGTGTGTGTGTGTGTGTGTGTGTGTGCGTGTGTGTGTGTGTGTTTCAAAATGCAATGACCGTCAGATGAATGTGACTGGTTGGAAGAGATGCTTGTGTGTGTGGCAGCTTAGGATCTCTTGTCTGTGACAAAACCTTTTAAAATATGTGTGTGTGTGTGTGTGTGTGTGTGTGTGTGTGTGTGTGCGTGTGTGTGTTTCAAAATGCAATGACTGTCAGATGAATGTAACTGGTTGGAAGAGATGCTTGTGTGTGTGGCAGCTTGGGATCTCTTGTCTGTGACAAAACCTTTTAAAATATGCGTGTGTGTGTGTGTGTGTGTGTGTGTGTGTGTGTGCGTATGTATCAGTGCCACCAGCTGAGTGACAGATCGTGTTGAATGGTGCAGAACTGCAGCAGCCCGGCACACTTAACAGCCTCTGACTTACTGCGGTGCCACACACACACACACACACACACACACACACACACACACACACAGACTTTGTTCTGTGTTTCCGAGTAAAGCCGGGCTACTGCCGACTTCATGATATGGATGTCTCAGTCTGTATTGATAATGCATTTTCAACACACTCCTCATGCATTCACTCCATGCATGCACACACCACACACATCTTGCCTCCTGCCCACTGTCTCCTCCTCTTTCTCCTCACTTCATCTTTTGTTTCCCATCTTCCCATTTCTTTCTTCATCATGAGTCATCATGCTGGCTTTCTCCTCCCTTTCTCTCCTTCCCTTTGTCATCCTCTCCTCCTCCTCCTGTCAGTGATCCTTTTCTTCTTCCTCCTCATCATCATTGTCCTCCCCTTCCTCTCTCCGCCTCTCTCTCTTCATCTCCACGTCGTCCTCGCTCCACATCTCCCTTCTCCTCTTAATTGCCCTCTGCTCTCCTCTATCTTCACACACCCAACCACCACCCGCCCGATTGACCTCCTTATCCTCCCCTGTGAACTGTGCTGCTTCTTCTCTTTCTCCCTCCTTCCTTCACTGTGTCTGTCTGTCTTTGGCATCATTAACTCATCCAGCCAGTGGCAGTTTTATTATTCTCTTTTATAGTGTTAACAAGGCAGCTGTCAGACGCAAGAAGACGATCCACTTCCAGCAGCGCTACTACGGCTACTAATGTACTACAGTACTGCTGCGTCTGCTATGCTGTTATTAGTAACACTGCAGCTATACACCTATAAATGTTTTTTTAAATGAAAGTCAGTAGTGTCTAATAATGATAAATAGAGATATTGTTCTCCTCTCAGCATTGACGTTCACCCTTTACCTTTACACATTTGGAGCTGCTTTTATTGTGAAATGTGCAGGAAGTAGCTAAACAGAGAATGAAAAAACACCAAAGTAGAAGTGATCAAAATTAATTAACAAATAAATACAGTGTGACAACTCAAATCCCGCTTAACATTTCCGAGCTTTGTCCAAAAGTGTTCTCAGCAGCTCCGAAAAAGCGAGTAAGTGGACCTTGAGTTGAGATGATTTAGTCACACTGTGCTCTCATTCACTAATTTATTAGAAGCACTTCTCCTTTTTCTGTTTTTTGCATGCACTACTACTGACAGTGCTGCACTTCATGCACTGATTTTACATGTTACAAGCAGCGTAAAGGGCATAATTCCTCCCTTTGCTGGCATCACATCAGAGCAGAAATAAACATGTTTACAGCCTGGCACAAAATACAGTTTTGAAACTCACTTGTTCAAATTATATTAAAGTTATGCAGCTTTGATTGACAGTTGGGTGCCGTTATGGCTTATTAGAGAACTCAGGCTTCATTCAATCCGCCTCAGGTCTGCCAATGATCCATGTCTTTGCCCGTTTTTAGATGATCTGGGAGGCGGAAGAGAACAGCACTTCAGAAACCTATGGGTGATGTCACACATACGCTGTCCATCATTGATATTGTCATTAGTTTTAACATGATTTTACTTTAAGAGAATTTAAACATCGCGGTGCAGCTCAGTTCCATCAGACCTGAAACACATCAGACAGTTCCTCTCCAGTACTCCATGCTTTATGAATCAAATGTTTTTGGTTATCAGAACCACTTTTAATGAGAAACATCAGGAGTAAGTCAAACTGACTTACTCCTGCAATACTGCATGACTACGAGTTGGTTCCTGTTGGAATTAAATGAATATGGTGTATTTGTTAATGTTTCGGCTGCTGTGAAATTGCACATTGTACATACATTTAGGTAAATGAAGGAAATATATCAAATAAATCGGGGAAGTGATGCACTAAAATATGATAAATATAGAAAATATGAAGGTTTCTAACACACTGTTCCAACTTTTCTGCCATGAAATTCCTGAATTGAGTACTTGCTGCTATGTACTATGTGCTATGTTTAGAGCCTTTATAGAGGCATACAGGCATACAAGGAACTCAGTAGTTCTTATGTACCTAAATGTTTTAACTTAAACACATAACTTGGCAGAGCCAAGTGTCATTCATTGGTGGAACGTCCCTCTCTACCTTTAAAAACCTCCTGAAGACCTCCAGCTCTTCAGAGAGGACCTCCTCTCCAACACTACCAACAACTGGACATGATAAATCTATCCTTCTCTACAACTGGACCTTGATTCTCTGTGAGTAGTACTTATTGCTGCTCTAACATGTCCTTGTCACACTGTACCATGATTGTTTCAATTTTTGTAAGTCGCTTGCTTGCAAGTGTCAGCTAAATGACTGAATGTAGTGCAATTGACAGGAAATGACTTTCTGTGATTATATAATACATGTAATGGAGGATTACTGGACCTCTGAACAGACAGAAATATATATAAAAGTAAAGGAAAATCCATTGTTCAGTTTAATCACATGCAGCTCTTCATCTAACTTAAACACCTGTGCATGACTCATCTTTGTTAAGACAACCACCTGACAATAAGCGCAGAAAATACATCAGTCTATTTTAAGGAACACTGTTGAGTGAGGTGAGCTGGCTAGAAAGGGTTGGGGCATGCCTCCCCCCAAAACATCTGTTTATTCCACAAACATTCTCTCTCTCTCTCTCTCTCTCTCTCTCTCTCTCTCTCTCTCTCTCGCATTCTTTCATGTTCATGTCTCTCTCTGTCCTCTGCTCTTTGTTCTGTCTCACCCTTCTTGTTCACTTCCTGTCTCTTTGTCTGTGACTCCCCTCTGCTGTCAAAGTGCACACAAATAGTTTATTTTTAAGAACATTGCATCATTGTGTTTTGGATTTGAATTATAGAAATCCGTCTCGAACAGAAATATGAGCAAAATTCCTGTGATAATAATGATAATATATTCTATAACCTAATTATGTTAGCTGTTTGTGTTGCTGTCACATTGAGCCTGCGGGCTCCAAACGCCATATCACTGTGGTGACTACATTGTTTGAATTGGATCAGGTCACTGTTTGTTTATGGGCACAGTGGGCAGTACCTGCTCTTCCTCTCTCATCGTCATCATCTTTTCTTTCTTTTTCGTCTCTTCATATTGTTCTTCATCTCTTTTCTTCCCAAAGCTGAGTTTTGATTGACAAAAGAGTTTTTTTCATTTTCGTCTGCCTCAGTGAATAAAGTAAACAAAGGGTCATTTGACATTTATATGTAAATCTGACTCTGCAAGGATTATCTGCCAATGGAAATAAAATGACACTATATTGGTGTGTCTCATTCTGGCAGGAATTCAACCCTTTATTCTTAATTTAAAAAAGCTTTTTACTCTCATTGTCGGTTGATGAGTCTGCCATTGGATGGATGGAATTACGCTGGCCTGCTAGTTAATACACACAAGTGAAACAACCTGAGCCACCTGTTAGTCTTCCCACTGTTTCAACAATCACCAACTCTGGCTACTGTAGGTTCATATGTAAATCCTTATGAGTGAGATGTGAACATATTCTGGTAAAATGGAGTCTGGTCTGGTGGCTTTAAAGAGAGTCTAGTTTTAGTCAGTTCTCCGACATAAAGGCTGCCTGACAGCAAAGTACCAATACTCATGATGGAGCTGTCAGTGGACCTGCCATGCTACAGTCTTGTGAAATTGTTGGAAAAATTCTAATAATAGCTATGGACTAATAGTTCTGAATGTTTATTGTCACATATTTTTGTGGTTGCTTAATCAGATGCTCAGCTTTTATCTCATGTCTGCATTTTTTAATTATTATTTCAAAAGCTTTAATGCATCAACATGAACTCTAACAGTAGCAGAACAGAACACTGAATGATGTTGATGTGTAACATCTGACTGATACGATCTAACAGATCAGACTGGTTCATCTCTTTAAAAAAAGAATTCATGTTTGGACTGCTCACACAGTAGTATACAATAGTAGCACTGCTGTGTTTGCTGCTGTTACAGACTTGCTTGTTAGCTGCCCTGTCTGCCTGTCTGTCTCCCTCAGTCGTCCTCGTCTTTATTCTTCCTATTTCTCCTCTTCGTCCTCCATTTCCTGTCCCTCTTGTATTCGCCCTCTGCATTTCTCCCTCGCTCTCGCTGCTAACCAATTTACAGCTCATCGCCTCCCACTCGTCTCCTTCCACACTTATTTGTTTTTCCTCTCCCTCTTTTCATATTGTTTGCTTTTTGTTTGTTCCATCACCTCGCTCTGCCACTCCTCAGAGGATAAGACATTTGTTTCATCTGCCTCTCGTACGTGTAAAGGAGGACAGTGGATTGTTTTATTGCGTAAGGCTGTTGAGTAGAGTCTCAGTGGGTTGCCAGCCTCTCTGTCAAAGACGGGAGCTGCTGGTGTGTTTTGTGTGTGTGTGTGTGTGTGTGTGTGTGTGTGTGTGTGTGTGTGTGTGTGTGTGTGTGTGTGTGTGTGTGTGTGTGTGTGTGTGTGTGTGTGTGTGTGTGATTCGTGGGTTTCAGGTTTCATCATTTGTGGAGTGGTAGTCGATGCAGAGCTCCCTAGAGTTCCAATGATATTGTTTTTTGTAAGCCAATACAAATATATTTGGACTGTAGTTGATAGCTGGCATATTGTGCCTGTGTTCAGTATTTTTTCGATTAAACCTCTTCACAGTTTAAGTTGTTTTAATAGTATTTGGGGCATACTTGATGGCATACAGTAGATAAAAACATGAAATGTGATGTTCCCTACACCAGGGATCCTGTGACAGATGGTCCACGTTTTAAACACCCTAAATTGTACAACTGTTTGGCTGCCTGAAAAGAGAATTGAAAGCTTTGGGAGAAATGTGGTGAAATCCCTGGTTTTCAGTCCAAATTGGCTCTTGGATCTGGATTGTACTGTGAGTCCACAGACGGCAGATTCAGAGCTTTCACCACTGCAAAAATTATGTGTTAAAAATATTCTGACCAAATGTTCAAATGTGACTTTCACTACTACTCAAATCTACAGACAACATGAACGGTATACAACATGAACTGTCTTCTATTTACATCGTAGCCCTATCACCATACCATTCAAGGCGCTTTTACACTACATAGATCATTCACGCAATTGCACACATTCATACACTGTTTGTATTGGCTACCATGCAAGGAGCCAACTGCTCATCAGTTTTTTAGGAGCTAACCATTCATACACATTCACACACCGATGGTGCAGCCTTTGGGAGCAATTATGGGTTCAGTATTTTACCCGAGGACACTTCGACACGCAGACTGGAGGAGTCGGGGATCAAAGGGATGGGAATCGAGAACCGGTTCTCAACAGGAACAACAACGGTTCCGTGTGTTTCAATTACATGGAATCGTTTGGCAGTTTATCTAACAATACTCTTATCAATTCCAGAAAGCATGAATTACGCCACGTAACTTCCGCAAGTTTCGCACGTGCAGTGCAATCAGTAGTAAACAATGGCACCTACTTGGTTCAAACGCTCCAAAGTTTGGCTGCATTTTACCAAAAAGACGGCAACAGGGCGACTTGCAATTATTGCAAAGTGGAGATAACAGCGTCGGGAGGGAACACGACGAACATGCAGAAACATTTGCACACACAACATGCAATATTTTTAAATGAATGTCGTGTTTTTGACATGCTTCGGACTGGAGATGAATCTCAACCTAGCAGCAGCCAGGCTATGACCACTTCTGCGGTTACTACGGAAAGTAAATTTTAATTCCTATTATAAAAATGTGTCAGTAAAATGTTACACATTCTTGAGTATTTTCCACTGTTACACATCGTTACTAGGCTGTGGGCCTCTTTTGACCTCGCTGTTGGTTTTGTAAGGTCGTGATACTTCTAACTAAACAAAGTTGATGCTGATCAAACAGTTTGTTCTCCTTTTTTCCCAAATGAGAATCGATAAGAGAATCGATAAAGAATCGAATTGTTAAACAGAATCAGTAATGGAATTGGAATCAGAAAACATTTTATCAATTCCTATCCCTAACAATCACACGATCACAATTATGCTGTAAAAGTATAGGTATTTTTGTAGTGTTTTTTTTCTCGTCTACTGACCAAAATATCAATAATAACTTAATCTGAGATGCTTTTCTCTTAAGTCAGTTAAAGTGTGTGTTTCTCCATTATTATTAAAGGAAAATTCAGTATTAGTGGTGCAGATTGTCCGCAGTAATTTATGTCACAGTTAAGTGCCATGGCAGCAAATGCACACACACTAATAGCAAATCTGGACTCTGGAATTGCGAGAAGCAATTCAGCTTTTTTTTCTGCTGAAGTGTGCGCCCTTGCACATACAGTACAGGCTTAGTGGGTTTGGTTTGGAGCCAATCTATTTCATAAGTGATAAACTGGTTGGTTGATAACAATTCCAAGTCGCAGCTTCATTTTGGTGTTTAATATATGATATTATCTATATATATATATATATATATATTATAATATATATATATATATATATTATAATATATTATATCTATATATTATAATATATATATATATATTCAGTTCAATGTTTTCCTTTTGAGATGTCACTCTCTACTGTCCACTTAATATCAGATGCATGCAGAAGCACAAACACCAGGTACACAAGCTGCTGCCTGCTTTCAAACTGCTGCCTATCGTCTCATCAGGCACTTTTTATAATGACATTATCTCATGCATTGATGTAATTAGGATGCCACAGGTACCCAAGGGATCTTAGGTCCAGTTTGATGTACCTAATGAATATTTATATATAGTATTACCGTATCTGGCAACTCACTTCCATATCTTGATTAATTCTTTGCATCATGAGTCCCTTAGCATTTGTTTCCATCCTTGTTGTCATGACATAAATTAAAAAAAAAAATAGAAATCTTGAGTGATGAAGCATATTCTTAACCCTAACATATCAGGCTCAATACTGTCCCCCACAATATCTTTCCCTAAGACTGTAAAAATCTCACATAATGTTAAGCATGATAAATAAGATGAAGGGTTAGCGCCACTAGCTCCTCCATTTTATTGGGGAGGGATCTTAAAAATACTAAAAACACAGGGAAGAGTTCAGAGCTGCTGTAACTAGAGATGCACCGATGCATCGGCTGAACATCAGCATTGGCTGATGTTCGCCTCCTCATCCGCCATCGGCAAATAAAGATGACATTCACTGATGGCAGTGGCCGATGATTATATGTTGATTTACATGTCACATGAACGCCATGCTGAGGAGAAACCCTTCTCTTTTTTTTTTTTCCTGGAGGCTCCAAAGCCCCACTGCACATGTCTCTGGCACGCGCGTAATGTCATAATTTTCACAGCATCAGTTCATCAGTATAACAATTAAATCAAGTCATACTCAACAGTCAGTTGTAAGAAGAATTTTTCTTTTTAAGAAAAGTTCTCTTTTAAGTTCATCCTTAATCTTGGGATTATGCATATCAAGCAACTGGACTGCATTTACGTAGTACCTTGACAGAGAAAGCGATCGGTCAAAGTGATTGGAATTAATCAGTAAACAAAAGAAGTGTGGCATAAAAAGCTCAACTTTAATCCCTCCTGTTAGTGTTTTCTGATCAAATCAGCCAGTGGAAATGTTAAGTGCAAGTCAGAATGACTATGAACACTTCCCTCGTCATTGTTACGGTCAAAGCTCAGAAAAAGCTAGTTAGTGGACTGAGTTGAACTTATTATGAATTAAGTCAAATCTCTTACTTTAACATTTATTTTGGTTCAATGCTGCTGTCAATAAATTCAACATTATCTGCATTTAAAGCAGCTCATAGGGCATAATCACTCTATTACCTGGCAGGCCTTTAAATGTGAAACATTGGCAGAAAGTGTTGTTTTATTGACAGTCACTTAACACAGACCGCAAAAAGAAGCTGCAAATGGAATTAATGAATGTCCCCATTGTTGTCCTCATGGAATAACTGACGTGAACCTTGTATGGTGAATGAAGATAGAAGAGACTCAACAGCAGCTCACTGTCACCCATTTTGTCTCGACTTGAGCAGAAGCTGTTGAGTACATCAGGTACAAACTTACAGCACTGCTCTGCTCCCACTCTGACGTTCAGTGTGACAGCCGTCAGCTGATGGCTTTGTCTGGCGCGTGTTTGACAGCAATCTGATGTGACAGCAGTCATCAGAGGGTTTGCTTTGTTCGGGGTTCTCATTCAAACTGGCGTCACCTTCATCACAGAAGACTCTATTCACCTGCTGGGAGTGGAGGGCTGCTGGTGTGTGGGTGGTTATTGATTGCTAGCCTCCCCTCCAATTCCTTTCTCTGTCTTCAAATGCCACTGACCCTAAGACCCAATCACAGTCTGCCACTAGCCGTCTGTCAGCAACATCACTTGGTGTCATCCAGGATAACTACTGAAAAAGTCAGCTCATCTGCCAGCATTTCCAGAAGAATATTGGCAGCATGTCTATACAAATCCTTCTAAACATACAGCGGGGATTTTAAGCTTTTTATACAGAGTGACATTTAGGATTTCTTTCTTCTTTGTCTCACAGCAGCTGTGTGGGTTGTAGCATTGAAAAGCTATGTAATCTCTTTTCCGTAACACTGTGCATGGTCTGAGATGTCTGAAATCAAAAGGACAGGCATACCATAACATGTATTTCTTGCCACTCTCTCTGCAAATACTCTTAATGGAGGCGTGGGAGGCAACATTCAGTTTGCCTGATAATTATATGTCTTTGTTTGAACATTGTGCTTGTTTTAAATAATTTGGGCCAGGCTAAATTTTCAGATATAGTATTGTTTGCCTATTCTTACAGTTCGGTATAAGGATGCACAAACGTCATTTGCCATTTGGTGCCGATGTTTAGATATTGGCCAGACGTGGCAACCACAATTACTGTTATTATTATATTCAGTGTTTCTTTTGTTGGTTACATTTAGTCATTGTAATGCCTTATTCCAAATATCCCATGAGTGAGGTTTACAGATTATAAATTTGAGAAAAGAAATCAGAGTATTAGATTAGTATTGGGTGTATCGGGAGAGAAACACACAGCTCATTGCCCCCCTACGAAACTTTATTCTTGTCGGAAAATGTATGAAACAATACTGGAAACCATGATGTGACATAAAATCTTGCTTCAAAAGCAGCAGAATTTTTTGTAGGTTTAACAGCCACTTGAAGAAACATAAGCCACCAAACAAGAAGCTAGATCTAGAATATGATGCTGAATTTGAATGAATATAGGCTACTTGAAATTGAGCATTGCATTAGTTCAAGCAGAGAATGGACACTGCGTCACTTATGCTTCATTTATCTGCTGCTTGTTCACTGTCCGATTAGTAATATCCAGTATTTATATGGACTTACAATGCAGAAGCATCTGCCGTAGCCGCAACCTCCTCATGTACCAGGATTTTGGTATTGTTGACTTTACTTAGATCTAATGTTCATGTACATGTCAAGGGGATTATGTAAGTATGAAGAGGGATTGGTTATCCTAACAAATTTCTCTGATTCGTTGAATTGAGTTTCCTCCTGTTTTTGGAATATCTTACCGTAACCATTTAGTCAGTCCCTTTATGGCAGTCCACTGTCAGTCAGTATGCACGCAAAGAGCAAACCAATCTTTTGCTGCTTGTACACAAACGACCTTCCTGCTGCAATTCACGGCACTGCTGCTCGAGCTTTTCTGCAGTCCCAACACATCAATTCGCAGCCAATGCATTCTTGATTAGGCGTGGACACGGTAATTGTTTTCATTGCCTTGGATTGGAACGACATTGAATTTAATGTGGTCCATCGATCTTTTGTTGGGGGGAAATTGGGTTTGTTACCAGCGTTGTAGATCTCTCATGGCCCACGTGTTAACCTTTTATACTCTCTCCCTCACCACATCTTTCTCTCCAATCTCACTCTATCTCTATTTAGCCCCATCCTTGCTTCTTCATTCTCCTGTCTCATCCTCCTACCCTTTGACTTTTAATCTCTCCCTCTTTCTCCTTCCCTCAGTCTGTCTTTCATTTAGTTTTTTTCTTCTTTCGATCTTTCTTCTTATTCCTTCTACACTACCTCTTTTTTTCCATTATACCCCCCTAATTTGCTACCAATTTAAAAAAACTCAATTAGCTTGATTGCTTATCAGAAGCAACATTACCAAGGCAGTATACCACTGACAGCTGAAAAGGTGTAATCAGCAAACATTCAGTTTTACCCGATACGGTGCTGTCTTTTCATTTTGTGCATTTCTTGCTTGTAATCTGTGGAAAAAAACAAAAGAAACAAAACGAGGAGCTTCTTCTTATCTCTAAATTATATCTCTAATTATCCTATCTAAATTAAAGATAACGTGGTTGCTTTACATTCAGTTTTTCTAACCAAAATGCGTTGTAAGTATCTTTTCTCTCAGCAGTTACTGTACTGAATGCATTTCCTTTCTCACAAAACATTTGCAAAGCAAACTTTTAGATTGTTTTGTGTCCTGTGTTATTAAAGCTACATTTTTTACATCACCAATGAAATGAATGACAACATGTAATGTCAAAGGTCCATCTCTCATAGTAATGAGCACACAAATACATGCAAAGAATTTTCACCTGACTCTGCAGTTCCAGCTCTGCTGTGCCTTTTAGCTTCTTTCAGCTTATTGTTTTGGTTTTGCAGCCCACAACTTTTACTGTTCAAGTTTCACTGCTCTCATCAGTCTCGCTTCCAACAGCTTGTACATTTCGGATGAAATCACTGTATGTTAACCTGCCCAGCAGCAAACCGAAAACTTGCAAAGTTAGCTGCTAGATAGTGAGCAGAATTTAGCAGCTCAAGAACCAAATGTTTTTCTCAGGTGTTGGAGACCACAACATTTGAGACTTCAATTCTTCTTCATTCATTCTGTAAAACATCCAGTTATTTACTGATCATAATATGTCCATGTTGTTTATAGCATGTTCCTCAGACTCCAAGACTCCATTTTTAATTAATGCTGTTTTAAACATCAATTATGTCAGCTAGTGCATTGTTGTGCTTCTTGGCATATCACCACCAGCTGTCAGTGGAAGAGCGTAAACTATCAACAGGAATGTGATGTCAAAGAGACAAGATAGTAAAGCTACAAGATACAAACAAAACAGAGACTCGGGCCCTGGAAACAATATTCCATGGCACCACTAGTGATCAAAAACTCCACAGGGTCCCTTTAAGCAAGAAAACTCTCCATTAAAATCCAGGATCATGGATTTTTCTTCAGATTAAGCAGTGACCCTTAACTTCTTACAGGATATATCCAGGATATTCTCTATGGTCTGCATAATAAGCAATAAACTGCTGATAAATGAAATCAACGCTGAAAATGGGTTTATAGCCAGTACCTGTTCTAAGCCGTGAACCTTCATCAAATGGCCAGTGTGTCACATTGACTATCTAATACATGACTTTTTAAATAAAGATCACTATTGGTTTTCTGTATCGAAACTTACAAGCCAGACAGGTCAAATCTTACAGTATATGTAAAATGTAAAATTGAGAACACATAGTTATATTAACATACGTTTTTGTCTTTGTCTTTCTCAGCAGTCAGAGTGTAAAGTCAGTCCCAAGGAAAGCAAAGAGCCGGCTGTGGACCTGCTGGGCCTGGGTAAGACACCATCAGCCTTCTACTAACTTACAATATAATAACCCTCAGACAATATAATGACTTGTCAAACTGTATTCAGATGTCTGCCTAATGTGTCAGATATGTAAATTTAACCGATTATGCCGGGTGATGTAATAACATTTGTAGATTGATATTCTAATAATTGCAATTTCAGTAATGTGTGACATTATAGGAGGAAAGGTTTAATGGTGTCAGGCTTTATTTGAGTCTTGTACAGAGACCTTATTATACCATCTGGCAGTTAATACATCATTGCTTTAGACCTCTGTGCGCACACTACAGTTAAACCCCGCAACAATGCATGCACTTCATGTACTAGACTATCTGATTACGTTTTATGTGTATAATATCAATATCAGTTAATTTTGTAACTGAAACAGGTGGCTCTATTTTACACTATATTACTCACTTAAGTGGATAATAGAGTTATTGCCTTCAGAAAAATCAAGTGCAGTGATTCAGTTACGGAATATCTTTGAACATTTCAGTAAAGTTTTACAGTAGCATTTTAGGAAATCTATCTTTAGTTTTAGCTTTAATTTAATTGGAACAAAATCATTGCAATGACTTATTAAAATATGGCAAAGCACACTGAGAAATACAAAGTGAAAACCACAGACCTAGATGTGGATTTCATAATTAACTATACAAATTTTCGCTGCTATAAAATTTAGGTACGTAAGAAAAGAAGATG
The DNA here is from genome assembly GCF_000972845.2 of Larimichthys crocea. Classification (NCBI taxonomy): domain Eukaryota; kingdom Metazoa; phylum Chordata; class Actinopteri; family Sciaenidae; genus Larimichthys; species Larimichthys crocea. The sequence goes on along the minus strand of NC_040013.1, from coordinate 44,803,891 downwards.
ACTGGCCTTGCTCTGCCTCTAATTGTTTTACCCTGACATCCCAATGAAAGCAACAAGTACGAGCCAATCAGTGGCAGAGATTCTGCTCCAGGAGATGAAACAACTTTTTATGATGACCAGTCATGCTGTTTAATCAACATGTTGATATGCCACACGTGTCTGATGGAGCAATGATCTCGGCAAAGCAGAAAGAAATGTGCAAAGAGGTCTTATCAGCCAGAATTACTAGAAACACTATAAACCCCTCGTCCTATAAATAAAAGTATTGATATTAGAAATAATTTGTCATCACACCATCTAAATATAGTTGCCAGACTAATTTGTAAAATGCGCAGACCACAGTGCCTCCACAGTGCCTCTGGACACAACTTGATAGACCTACAACCAATCAGAACAACAAGTCATGTAGCATAGGACCTGAGCAAAATCTTGAAGTGCAGTTCTTTGTTCTACCACTAAGTTTGACCTCCTAGTGGATTCAGCAGAAACCGTTGTGTCTGTGCAGTCATTTTGATCATATCAACATCGCATCAAAGCTGACCCACATTAGATTATGCATTTTATTGGCGTCTGTGCCTAATTGAAGAAAACAATAGCTGGGAAGATCGAATGCACTGAGGATATGACATTCAACAAAGGTCACAAGCTGGATTCAAACTTGGGACATTTTGGGTACACGGTGTGTCTCTTGGCCCTGTTAACCGCCTGGAGACTGTGCCCCATGCCCATTGACCTGAACTGTGAAAGTAATGCAGAAAAAACTCATGGTTGATTCAGGCTTTTCACCATCAGTGTGTAATATACAATCATCCCGCATTTCCCCTTAAACAATACTGTATTGTGTTGGACTTAGCCGAGGTTAAGCCGTGCTGACAGAGGAAAGAACCGGTGGACACAGCATTGATCAAACATTCTCGAACGCAGCATGGAAGAGTGAGCGTGGACGCCCTGCTATAAATAACCAATGCTACACACCTTGCAGCCATGTCTAGTGGATGAGATTTCACACATAATCAATAAGTCAAATACGTGGCAGTATGCCTTCAGCACTCACACATCCCCCCTGTTACTCCATCCATCCCTCCTTGTCTCTAGTTACCTCACTGTGCAGCTGTCAAAGAGCCACTCTGCCTTTGTTTCTGTGTGTGTGTTTGTCGGTTCGTCTGTTCGCTTTAATTCAGTTTGGCAGGCTGTGCTGGAATGAAAGTCATAGCAATATTGTGAGACCACTCAGATAAGCATTTTTACACAAATTCTCTCTCCATCCTCGCTTTTTGCCAAACAATTAGGCCAATATTGATTTTTTCCTAAATATCTAACTATCATGACGACAGCAACTTATTTTCTGTATTTATTTCTGGTTCTTTTGGATAGATATAGTGTTCCACGATGATAAATGTTGTCTTAGATTTGCTCCGTCCAACCAAAAATAGATCTCTCCAGTAGCCACTGAATCAATTTCAAAAACTTTTATTGATGGAGCACCACTGTCTGTTTTTTCTGTCTCCGCGTCTGTTTCAATTCCATCTCAGTCTTTTCCTTCTGAGATGGTCCCAACACACTGAATTGATACTGTCTCCTCCGTTCTACCACCAAAGTTTAGCTCTACCTCTTTTAGAAATGCTTAGGTTATTCTAGTTTCAAGATTTTTATTTGAGAGGTAGACACATTTTGTTGTTGTGACTAAGGATGGAGCACTTTTCATGTTCAGTCTTTGCTTCAATTCACTTCATTTTAGCTCAAACTTTTCTTAAAGCGTGATCAAACATATTGATTTTTTTCTGCCAAACACCTCTGGCTTTTTACCCCAGAGAGAGAGAGCGAGAAAAGAGAGAAATGTGAAAGAAGATGTACACAGCTGGGTTTTCCAAAACAATGAAGATCATCAACCATGTATGCTTCATGCTTTATGGTCCATGCCAAGTGGGCTGCATTTGATTCAGGGGATACCACCGGGCACGGTCTGTAAGGCTGTGGCTGCAATGCTGTTTTGGTCTGTTCTTCATGTGGCTTCATACCCCACCATGAGCGTTTCAGAAGCAAAATGCCTACCAGACTTTATTAAATTGCTCAGAATTGGTAATTTTTCCTTGGTTTATGTCCTTCAACCATGAGTAAGTAAGCTACATAGTTAAATAGTTTCCCTTTTTTGAAAATAACTGGATTCTCTGTGCCGTTTCTGCGCCCAACTTCCGTTCAGATCGATGCAGCTCTGTGCTGCTTGACGCTTTTGAAATGCGCCGTGCTGCTACTGGTGGAATCACAAGCATTGTCTAGACTGGATGCAATCAGTCTGGCCGGCCACGGCACACCCAGAACGCGTCACAGCTGCGTACCCCTCTCTGTGGTTAGTATAGCTGGTCACACCATACAGATCTCGGTCATTTCCTTCAGGTCTTTGTTGGTGTCACCTGTGTGCTCACTCAGTTTCAGTGTTTTCTCTCCACTGTTAAGTGTCGGCTTGCTTGAATCCTTGGTTGGAACAAAACAAGACTGGCTGAGCCGTGCCATGCAGTGGAAACATGGCGTAATACATTATCTGTTCACCATTTTGTGTCACCGCACAATTGGTAACACAGCAGTCTTACTTCCTTTATTACCTGTAAACAAATATACTGTGTCAGCAGCAGGTCATTTTGTCTCCATTTACCACACTTCGGTCTTTGTAATGACTCCGTCTACCAGCAGCTAATGACTGCAGTCATCAACTTGGCTTGTGTTTACTTTTTCTGGACTCTCCCAGAATCAAGCCAGCTTTGTTTCATGTCCTAGCTGTGACTTGTGTTTCGAGAAAAAGCGGGTTAAATTCACACACTTTTGGGTTTACGGCTGCTTCAAAGACCTAGACCCAGATGTTATTATGGTAAAGCATTTTGGGACACTGGGACAACATAATCAGAACATTTTCACATGTATTTGTGTGAAATCTAATCAGAATATTGCATTAGATTCAATGCGGGGCTTAATCAAGTCAGATATTTTACCCCCTTCTGGTGGTGGCCAAGTCCTTAATGTGACAGCCCCCTACAGCTGAATGAGGTCGCTGTATTCATTGAAGATTCTGGGAAGCTCTGTGTGTGTGTGTGTGTGTGTGTGTGTGTGTGTGTGTGTGTGTGTGTGTGTGTGTGTGTGTGTGTGTGTGTGTGAGTGTGAGTGTGAGTGAATGAATGTACTCAGGGCAAAGGGGTTGGGGGTAATTATAAAACACAGGCCCGGCCTGAACTATTGGTCTGTTTCCATGGTGAACTCGAGAGTGCTCTCAAGAAGCGGCTCCATCCCGTGATAAAGGATGGTGGGCTCATCGCCCGTCATGGCAGTGATGATGGCGATGATGGGCCCTTTTCTCCCTGCAGCTCATTTCCATGGCAATGGGTGCATGAGTTTTGTTTTGTTTTTTTTGGTAAGAGAGAAGGGGGGGTTAGAGTGGTAAGAGGGTAATTGATGCACATGAAATCCTATTTTTCGCTCTTCCATTTGAATATGTAACAACGGGGCTCACACCTGTCAGTCCTGTCAGCTCTAAAGTAATAATCATAATAGGCTTTATTCTACGAGAACTTTGTTCAGCAATTTACAGGGTGATTTCACTTTCAAAATGAAAGCCAAGCTCAGAAATGACACATAGGCGTCACAGGACAGATTGAGAATAAGTAGTCGTTTAAATATTAGGACAAAAGACGTCACAATCAAAGCAATTCTTGAGTTGGAGTCTCAATAAGAGGTCTCTCTAAAGTTCTCACAGTAAATGCTCGTCCTTGTATCCTGCTGTCTGGCTAAAGGAGCTCCGTCTTGTTCACTCTTTAAAAGGGCTAAATTATGGATGTCTCATCACTGTGGTTATATAAATGACCTCCACTGCTCTCTCTCTCACACACACACACACACACACACACACACACACACACACACACACAGTTCAACCCTTGTCCTCCCGTCTGCCTCTCTCTCTCTCTCTCTCTCTCTCTCTCTCTCTCTCTCTCTCAGACTGTATATTGCGTACTTGGACTCTTATTAAGAGATTAAGTGTGGTCTAACCAAGCACCAACAGAAGTTTAATCATTTAACCCCTGTTTAGTGTCTAAGTCAGTGAGGACACATTTTGACATGTTGACTCATCAGAGCAGGAAACACACAGGTTGAACATGAAAATTAAGGTTCTTGAAGTTGGTTGGGTTTAGGCATGAGGACTGAGATTGGTCAAGAATGTCAGCCAACCACAGGCAGGGTAGGGTGGGCCTTTACTAAATAGAGTGACAATGACAGTGGCAGAGAGAAAAATATAAGAAAAGACGAGAGAGAAAAACAGCAAAATTGTGAGTCAGTGGCCATGGCGTGTGCTAATCGGAGGAAGGTTGACACTGAAGTCCAGAGTTGATAAATAAATATTGTTAACATGACGTTGAATTATACCTTTCTTTGTTTGTCTGTGCAGATGTTGATACAATGACAATGCTGCTTCAATATATATAAAATAATTGAAATGTATAACTCAATTCCCAGAGAGTCAGTATGCACAAAGCCTAGATCCTGATAAATGAAATACAGCCATCATTATTAATGTTGTTACTTAAACCTGTGCCCTCTCTGTTAAAATGTCTGTCTGTCATGAAAAAGGTGTATTCATCTTACCCCAAAAGGCAATAAATCACTTTTGAGTCTGGCAAAATAAAATCCATTTTTCACTTTAGATATTTTGAAGCTTTTCTTTCTGTCCTTAAATACTGAATGTGCCATTTATTACTGTTGTACAGTATTAGACTTGTTAATTTAATCAAAACACCCCAAACTAAACCGCCTCTGTGATGCAATGTCAAGTATATTTTTAGTTACACACAATTATTTAGCAGGTATGTTTGTTTTTTTCCAAGGGCAAAAGGAGAAGCATAAACTAAGTCATTTTCAGGAAGTGCAGTCATCAGAACTATTTTCAGGATGTTCCATTTAATAAGCGTGGTAATTGTAAATTGAGGTATGTGGGGCATTTGGAAATGTGTGTGAACACATAAATCTTATAACTACCCTTGCATATGCATGTAAAGGTCATACTGAATAATTCCTATTATTTCAGTGCCTTCCACCTTTATGTCTGTTCATGAATTCTTCTTCATAATCATAGATATGTGCATACTAGTTCTTCAGAGGTCTTATAGTATTTTTAATTCACCAAAGTCATATCTAGTTATGTCAATGTCCAAAATGTGTTATCATTCATCATATCACATCATTTTCATCAATAACCACAAAATACAGTTTTAAGAAATTGAGTTTTTTGAATGGAGTGTACTGTGTGACAAATGTCTTCAAAGGTCCTACAAAGCCATGTTTTTATTATGGTGGTGATTATTTTTATATCACATTATTGCCATGAGTAACACTGCACTGTGCTGCCGAAGCATTTACAGATTTAAAATGTACATACTGCCAATAAAGGAGAGGTCTTAGATGGATTACATCAGGTGTCATAAATCTGAATAATTTATAGCTCTATCAGTTCACTTGACTGATTTGTTTGGATGCCTTCGGTGTGATTGTTTCTCTCTCAGATGCTCCAGAGGGTGGTGAGAAAGGCTCGGGCAGTGTTGCACCAATCAGCGATGAACTGGACATCTTTGGACCAATGGTCTCTAACCCTCTCCCCTCCTCCAACAACACACAGCAGGCTCAGGTAACAAACACACACACACACACACACACACACACACACACATGCACACACACACAGTGTTAGGCTTTCATCATCCGCTTATCACCACAGACAGACTGCAACACGGGGAGTCCACACAGACTCCCACGATGCAAATGCACAAACACAGAAATATTCACAAACACGGCATCTCCCCGATACGTGCAGACACACACTGTCTGAGGATCATATCGAAGCGTACTATCACAGACCTTCCCCTTCCTTTCTTATTGAATTAATTTGATCAATGTCCTTCAAAGAGAGTGAGAGAGTGTGACAGTCTGACAGAAAGAGGAATAAGGTGAATTGTCTTAATCAAGAGAGGAGCTGGGAATGTTGTTGTTTTTTTTTAGAATATATCAATTATAATGTTTCACTGAATTTCTCTGGTACTTCTTGAACGTAAGCCTTCTCTTCTAGGAAGGATAAATCTTTACTCTATTTTGCTACCTGGTATTAACATGTTTGAACATGTTTAAACTGGATGTGAGATGACGTTCTACATGCCTAAAACCATTCTGCAACACTGGTAAAAGCACGCCCAGGTACTCCACATAGTGACTCCACATACTTCTTTAGGCAGTGCCCGGCTGGACCTTGTGGGCTAAGGCCCGACTACCAAATGCTCATCAGCAAACTCCCCAGTTTCCCTAGTCCTAGAGCTCCCCGTGTTCAGTCTCATAGAGCTCTTTGTGAATCACATTTCGTCTGATCCCTCCCCTGGGACTAATTCACCCTGGGAGGACTGTACCAGGGGCTAATTCCCCAGACAACACAACTCCCAGGATCATCGGAGACGCAAACCCCACCACCATGTTAAGGTAACGATGAGGTATGAAGAATGAGCTTCATCCGCCTGGTGGACGGGCTCAGCCTTAGAGATAGAGCAGGGCAGGGTAGAGCCTCTGCTCCTCCTTTTTTGCCCATAAGATGTTGAAAGGAGCCAGCTCCTTTCAACATCTTATTAGGATGCCCCCTTGGCACATCCAACTTGGAGGAGATCCCGGGTCAGACCTAAAACCCGCTAGAGGCACTACATAGCCCATCAATGCCTCAGGATCCCCCAGTAGGTGCCGAAATATGTTGCTAGGGGGAAAGGACGTCTGGAGTGCCCTGTACAGTAAACCTGCTGCCACCATGACCTGACCCCAGATAAGCAGAAGAGAATGAATGGATGGATGGATAATGAAGAGTATTCGCTCAGAATCCTTCCATGAATATTTTTGTTTTGTAACACAGCCCTGCAAAATCAGGCCAAGATGAGAGAAGGAAAGATTGTGAAGGAATAAGTCAAGTGAAAGGAGGAGAAATGGAGGGAGAGAAGATGAGAATAAAATGGTGGTGATTTGTAAACTGTCTAGGTCGTCACCCTGCATCATTTTCAGACTGATAGCATGCAGCAAGCTTGTCAGTAAGTGATTGTAAATGACTTCAAAGTGGTGGAAAGTGAGCAGTGTTCAGAAACTTGCACACTTGAAAACATATTGTGAAGGACAGGTGATTGTTTGCTAGTTATTTTCATACCGTAGCTCTAAATTGGGACCTCCAGTATTCAGGGACGTAAAGCAGCTTTTTGTATCCCTTTGGGAAGCTACCGTTCCCTAAGCAGCTAGTGTGTGGAGCTGTCGGCAGTATTTGTGGGCGTAACAGTCTGCATATTCATCCTGAAGTGTAGTGAGTAATGGTAGCCCATTAGTATCTCTCCCAGTGTCTGTGAAATTTGATCATTCTAACTTGTCTACTTGAAGTTGACTTTTCTGACTGGTTTGAATAAATGTACTCTGTCTACAACAAGCAATTAGAAATAACATTATTCAGATTTTTGGGATTATGCCTGGTAGAAACTAACCTTGGTTATTACAGTATAGATTACAGGCCCAGAGCTGATAGAAAGTTATCACAGTTTAAAGTTTTGTGATTATGCCATGGGTCAAGAGAGAAGAGATTAGATGCAGTCGTTGTCTGCAGCCATATTGGATGGTTTTCATTTTGATGTTTGTCTAAATAAGAGAGAATAAAATGGAGAAAATTAAAAGAAAAAAACAAAACAAGAATTGACAACTTTGTTTTTCCTTCTCCGCTCTCTGTCTTTCATCGACTGGTTTCACGGAACCAGGAAAGGCTGCTTGAATGAAACATTCTGAAGGAGCACCATTGAATTTGAAATCCCATCACAGCCTTTGACTATGGCATAAAGACACATATAGAAACAGTCACTCACAGATAAAGATCCTTTTATTTCATTTCCCATTCATTTAAATGAGAGTGGTGTGATTTGGTTGCGGCGATGCGGGCCTCAGGGTATGCCGACAGAAACGCAGCAACCTGCAGCAGAGAAGTTGAGCTAGATTCCACTTTTGGAGAAATACAACCTGATATCACATTGCGGCAGCTAATCAGACGATCAGACTCCACAGTCAGCCTGAAATGTCTCTGAAACTGACACTATCCAGGTAGAACTCATGGACTGAACTCTGATTCTCTCCCAGTCATGTTCTGGCTTGGTTTATTTCATGTACACAGCTTCTATGTGTATGTCTTTAGTCTGTGTCAGTTTGTTTGAGAGAATAAGCAGTGGGCGAGCGACATAGACAGTGAATGAGAGCGAGAGAGTTGTGATAGCGAGACAATCCGTGAAACCAAAAGTTATTTTCGTTGTTTTGTAGCAGTTACTTTCAGCACAAATAAACACACCTACACCCCTTCACCCCACATCCTACATTGCTACACAAACCTGTGGCGATCTGCGAGTGACGCCTGATTTGATCTGAATACGGCAATACACACAGAAGATTGAATAAATACATATTTCATGCATTTCATATGAAGAATACACACACACACACAAACAAACATACATAAAGTATAAATTCACAGTGAACCATTCCTGAATTGAAAATGTATTCTTTCACTCTCTGACCTATTCCTGGGTTTCAAATTGTGAGCCCAGGCAGTGGCTCACTGGGGACCCAGGCATGAAGAACAATTATGGGCTGCTGTAACTGCAAGCTCCCCCTCTGCCACTACCAGCCTCCCACTTACCCTCTAATCTCCCCTCCATGCTCACCTCCTCTGTGACTCCTTCTACTGCAGTTCAGCCTGTCTCACACCTCAGCTCATCTCCATACAACCATTAATCCCAAATTATCCTCCTCTGTGCTCTTTTTCCACTCTGTGAAGCCCTGGTTTGGTCACGGGTGATGCAAAATAACATACAATCCCCCCTTTGGCCAATTAGGAGCATGTATGTCTGCAATCTTCTAACAATTACACATTGAATTAACTCATCAGCAGGAGTCCATCCATTTACTGTAGAATCATGCAGCAGACATGCCATATCATAATTACCACGATTACCAGATTTCTGATGTTTACATCAACATCCAAGTTGCAACTGGAAAGATTTTTTTAATACAAAACAATAATTAATACTTAATCTGTCACATTACCAAAAGTCTGCCAAGCCATTGTTAATGATAATGATGATACATCTTTTATTGGCACATCTTGAGTTGTCAGATGACATGAAGGCTTGCACCCCATGAAATATGGTAATCTCTCCCATCTTTCCCATCTATTGCATATGATGTGAATGCAGCACGAGTACCCTGTCAAATTTAAAACTGGCACAGACCGTTTCAATTAGCAAAAGCTTGGTGACCACTTGTGAAGTAGCTACCACTGTTTGTAGCTACTTTGGGTTTAGGTTTGGATCCTCCAGTTCCCCAAAAGGTCAGCACAGTCAATGGTTTGGAATTGACCACTTTGTTATTTTCCAGTCATAGCTTTGTAACAAGCCACATAACAAGGCACAGCAGGTCTGTCAAGCTTGTACACGTCAAATGGAGTGATTCTTGGTATTTATTGAGTTTGCAGGATTTTGTTGGGTTTTTTAGCTTTTCCAGAGCCAAAAAAACAAGAGCTCAGGAAGATTACCTGACCTGACACTCATCAGTTAAGTCCTCATGCTTAAGTTTTTCTCATAAAAGTAAATATACAAGCAGTAAAGCATTAATCAAATCTTTGGGTTGTGTATCATCATACAAACCACCATAACAAAGCCCTTTATCTCCATGTCTTCTACATAAATTGGTGAGGTTGAGGACTATACTTCCTGGAACCCGTTAGCTTCAGTATTTGATCTTTTTAACTTCATTAAAAGACACTCAATTATAAGAATGTTTGTGGCCATCCAATGCGAAACCGAGAGCCTGTTACACACTTCTCCTTATCATGAGAGCCAGCTGGAGACACTGAAAAGTCGTCTGGAGTTTACAACCAAGTCAGGGACTTCATGTTGATTAGCTAGGTAGGTCGAGCTGATGAAATCAAACAGCAACACTTGTTATTTTAGCCAGAAAAATCAATGCCTCTGGACTGAGAAATGAAAAAGCTTCTTCTGTCTCCCTCTGTTTGAAACCAGTGCTTCAAGTCGTACCACAAATTTTGAGCTGTCTGCAGTGATAGATTGGAAAGATTGGCAGGTGATGCAGCAGTAACCACAGCTTTAATGCTTCTTAATATCCCGAACATGATATCCCGATTTTATGAGGAATAGTTGCCACTATAAACTATAAAAGGGATAAACAGGTGATCAACGTCCATACTCCCTTTGTCAACACCCCGAAAACAATGCTTGGAGAATGGCTCCCAATGTTTGAGTTAAATTAATAAACTCTAATTTGTTTAAAATTCATATTTTATTTATTTGTTCATATCTTTCTAGTTGCAGGCTAGTTTTTAGCAACAGTATAACTGAGGGGTTTGTAGTTGAGTTTGTATACGGGCTAGTGACATTGGTACATTTTAGTCTTTCTACCCTTTACACAAGGACACTCTCTCTTCCTATGTCCATTTATTTATTTATTTTCCTGACTTGATTCGCTCTGCATGGCTCCCCTCTCCCCTGTCCTTCCATTTCCTACCCCCTCACCACTGCCCACCGTTCATTCTCTCAGAAGAATATATTTTCCTTGAATCTGCACATACAATACCGCTCCTGTTCTCCTCGTCCTTCATATGTCCTCTTGCTCCTCTCTTTTACACTCGTTGCCTCTTTCCCTTAACCCTCCCTCCCTTATATCTGTTCTTACCTGGGGCCTCATTAATCAATGTTATGTATGTACAAATATATATGCGTAAAAGAGACATGCTGTACATGCCTTTCTGAGTGTAATTTATGAACTCAAATTTCTGCTTAAATGTGCATAAATTCAAATGCAGCCTAGGTCATGCGAGAGAGATGAGGAAAACCGAGAATTAATCCTATCACATGTTTAATGTACAAAGACTACCAAGTGTAAGAAACAACCATCAGAGCCAAAGTTTATGTACTGTAATGTTAAAACATTAGTATTTATGTAATTAGTCATCTAAAAAACAATTATTTTTCTGTCCCTCAGCAGCCTCATGGTTTCCTTTTTGCTTTCCCCCCCCCACACTCACACCATGTCCTGATCATATGCAACACACTCTTTTACAGTCTTTTCTTGTATCACAGAACATTATTTAATGTGATCATCATAAAACATGTTAGTATGAAATGATGTTTTGTCTTTTAAACATCATCTTACCTCATGAAGAGCAGAATGTCGGGTCATCGACAGAGCAGATGAGGAAATCTATGTCTCCTTCAAAGTGACTGACAGGACACCCCATCCCCCCGCGATACTTTAAATTAGGACCCATGGTGAACATGAACTCAATAAATAGTTTAATCTATTAAATTACATAGGGGGAATTGGATGCTTTTGTCATTGGACAATGATATGAAGTCATTAAGCACAAATTGACTGACAAAGTCATGATAAATTAGAACGATAGAAAAAGTACCTTTGGTGGTATACTCTGGGGTCTGCGGGTACCACAGCTGGCAGGATATGAGGGTTAAAGACCAGTAAAAAATAGTTATTGTGACTATTACAGTGCAGGTTATGCGGGCTTCAGCCTCCAACAGTGATATAAAAGCAGAAATAGGACTGTAATGAAAAACTCAGTCCTATGTATGACTTCTGATGTCTGTTGGACGCCACCTTTTTCCAACAGTAGACAAAGAGGCCAGGCTGGAATTTCACACCTACCATGGGATGCATAATGCATGCTGTTCAGTGACGCAAATGGTTTTCCTATAGTACTTTGCCACACAGCAGACCATCGAGAAATAAATATCAACTTGGCAACTTAGCAGCGACGGTGGAAGCTGTATTGGTACTTTAAGTAAATATTAATGTAAAAGTAAAAGCTTAAATCTTACAGACATAATATTAGCAAAATGTACATGAAGTATTAAAATAATAGGACTCATAATTCCATTAATCATCTCAAGTGAACAAAACAATCTAACCATGTGAAACCAGCTTCACCTCGACGAACAGTAAAACGTTGCTTCACACGTGGATGTATCAGCATTAACAGTCTAATAATGCTATAGATAAATGATATATCAATTACAGTTTTACTGCATTTGTACTTGGCCAGCATGGTGGTGCAGTGGTTAGCACTGTTGCTTCACAACATGAAGGTACGGCCACGGAGTGTGCGCGTTCTCTTCGGGTACGTCGGCTTCCTCCCTCAGTGTGATTGATTGTTTGTCTCCGGTGACTTGTCAACGATGTGAATCTCACCCAAAGTCAGCTGGGATAGGCTGCAGCCCAACCGTGACCCTGATGAGGATAAGTGGATACAGATAATAGACAGACTATAGCTGTCATATAAATGTATTAGAATATAAAGTTCAATATTTCCCTCTGCATTATACTGGAGTATGTATACGTATGTAAGTACGTATAAGTACCTACATTTTTTTTTTTTTTAAGATATTTTTTGGCCTTTTCAAGATTTATTTTGATAGACAGCTAAAGAGTAACAGGAATGTGGGGAGAGAGATAGGGAATGACATGCAGCAAAGGGACACAGGTCGGATTCAAACCCTGGACCGCTGTGGCAAGGTTCGTACATGGGGCAGATACTTTACCAGCTGAGCTAACCGACACCCCTACTTTGCTGCTATCCATCATGTTTCCTACATTAAGTAATGATAACATACATGTGGAGAGGTATGTTGCAGTCATCAGATTCAAAAAGAATATTTTTCACTGCAATTTTTGACTGCAAGTGATTGCTCCATAGTGGCTGTTTGATACCAGACAGGCCACTCTCACATGGCTCTCCGCCTGTGGGAGCTCGGTCTGTCTTGTAGACTATTATTTGAATTCAAACAGGACATTGTGTTTCCTCCACAGTCCTCTATTCACAAGACGTCCACTGCAGCTCTCACAGCCAGGACTCTTTTTTATTTTTTTTTTATTCACTGTGTATTAATACCACCAAGGTACCAAAGACGTTCCTTACATGTTTCCTTCAAACTCGCCGGGGGAGATGTTGCTTGTTTTTTTTTACCTCCGTCATGTCCACTGTAACGTAGAGGCTTTCACTGACATTTCCAGCAGCATCTAAAGGAAAGACAGATCCCTCACAGTATGTGGATAATAATTGCCTCTGCCTCGGTGCGAAGGTTAGCCTGTGATTGCCGCCGTGTGTTTGTTTGTTTTGAAACCAGAAAGTCTGAAAAACTAATGGCCTGTTCATGTTTCTGCTTCCTAGAGGATGAAACCCATCGGTGCCTCTCAGTTGTATAATGAGTGTGTCCCTTTACTGGTTCACACACAGAATTAGCTGCACAGCTTCATGCTCCCGCCACCATACTAGCGTCAACCTTTCCATTTTCAGACAACTTTCCTCTCCTATACATACAAGCAGTTACAAACACAAGGACACAGTTTTGACAGTCAACACACATCCATCTAACCTTGCGCACGCACGCACGCACACACACACACACACACACACACACACACACAGAAGGGCTGACTTTGTGATTCAGCAGGCGGATATTGCTTTACAGCTGTGATTAGCTGGGTGCGTGAAGAAAGAGGAAGCTGGCAGCCTGCTGAATCGGGCAGCTATTAGGCAGCATCGGGGAGTGCTCGCCTATCTGCAAATACGTCAATTACAAAAATATGATTAGAGCATCGTAGGAGGGGGAGGATTTGTGTTATCCCCAGCTTTTCCCCCTCTCTCTCTATCTCTCTCACTTTCACACACACATACATACACACCCTCTTTATGTTGTCTGTCATTCAGAGAGAACGAGAAAAGAGGCAATGAAAATTCAATAAACGTTTAACCTGAAGTGGTGGGGAGGGAAAGAAGGATGGAAGGAGGGAGACAGAGTGACAGAGTTCAGAAGTTATGGGAGGAGAAGATGTTTGGAGCAGTGGATGGATAGAAAGAGAAATGAGTAGGTGGAGAGCCAGGTTAGGAGAGGAATGCACAAATAAAGAAAGGTGGAGGGCAGGGACACACAGGACGTGGAGCATGAAGTCCCAGCAGTCCTAAAAGAATGAGTGCAGTGGTGCAGACACACCAGAGGCACCGGCTTGAATCACTACCACCAATCCTATTTCTGTGTGGGTTTTTCTCCTAAAGCTGTCGGGTTCATATGGGTTACCCAGCTTGGGAGTAATCAATAACAGATCCAGGGCCAGATTTAGTAAGGCTTTTGTGCCTGTCATGATGTCACATTCATCAAACCGATGTGGCAGGCCAGAGTCACAGTTTGTGTGTCATTCGTGTCTGCAAGATGCATCTCTCTCACTGCGTGTGGATTTAAGGGAGGATCGTGTAAATAATGAGGAGGTTATTTATGTATTTTACTGAATTTGCTGAGGTCAAGCTATTTGGAGAGGAATATAAGGAAGATAACAAGTACACAAAGGTATACCTACATGTACAATATATACAGTATTCACCAGGTAGTGTACAAAGTTTTACAGTATGCAGTAAGACATTTTCCAAAAGATGTGATTTAAAGGTGTGTCTTAATGTAGCGTGTAATGAGGTCAGCTGCAGTCAGCCAGTAGTGTGAGGGTTTGGTCCCGATGGGCGTCAGGATCCTGGAGGAGTGTAGTGCCTTAAAAAAATTTGTACCAGAATGCGTTGGAATTAGCCACAATCTTACCCGCACGCCTCAGGGTCCTGGAGGAGAACAGGTCCTGGAGAGGTGGAGGATCGCAGTCAATTACCTTCTCAGTAGGCCGAATGATGCGCTGCAGTCTGCCCCTTGTCCTTGGAAGTGGCAGCAGTGTACCAGATGGTGATGGTGGAGATGAGGATGGACTCAGTAATGGAGTTGCATCATTGTCTTAGGCAGGTTGAACTTCAGCTGCGGCAGGAAGTATATCTCCACCTGCTCTGCTCTGCTCTGCTGGACCTGTTGCTCCATAATCCAGCAGCTGACTGCATCATGACCTGCCATTTTAGTAAATCAGGTGCAGATTACACAGATCTTGACACAAACTCAATAAAAATCACCTGCATAAGCAACATCCTTTCCTTAGTGAACTGGTCCTCTGTGTTCAGAAGGCATTTCATGATTATCGTTCTACGGTAGCTTATTCTTGTCATGCCATATTACTGTTTTTGCTTACTGTTTACTATTCCAATATTCCTACAGTTTTTAGCAATTTTCTTTCTATTTCTTTTTTTCTATTGAGGCTGCTTTTCTCCAGTTGTTTGTCAGGATGTTACAGGAGCATTAATGAACAGAGGACAACCACATTGTTCCTCTGAGTGCTGAAAAACTATCCCAGCAAAAAATTGCAGCTAAACTCAAAGTTCCTTAGTGTGCATCGCAACAAACGCTGGAGAGGTTTTCATTTTCATCAGAGTGAGACCAGTAGACACGGTGTCAGCAACCAAGAAGCGTGTCTGATCATAAAGCATGGACAAACAAAATGAAAAAACTCACACCGTTGAACACACAAGACGTTTATTCAACATGTTGCAGTATGTCTGTCTGTCTGTGTATTTTTGTGACCATTTGTCCAATTTATCAATCGGTTTTAGCTCTGTTTTGGTCTTCATCAATTGTTTGCCTCTTTGGCTCTCCAGCTAGTCGCTAACTAATGTCTGCCATTTTATGTTGCACAGGGTAATGTATGATGCCTTTTTATTTTGAAAACAGCTGCCTGCTGCATCTGGAAACATTTTTGATATGACTGAACCAAAACAGTTAAGTTGTGGGCAAAAAAATTAAATACATCGATCTGCTTAATTCTTCAAAGATGACTTGAGATTCAACTTGGAGTTGGAATTTAAAGACTCATTTGAACCTCAGCTGGGGGCTTTCTGTGCAGAGTTTTCTTCTCGTGTCTGTGTGGATTCTCTCCGGGTACTCCGGCTTCCTCTCACAGTCCAAAGACATGCACTTAATGGGTTAATTGGTGGCTCTAAATTGCCGGTAGATGTAAATGTGAGTGTGAATGGTTGTTTGTTTCTATGTGCCCTGTGATGAGCTGGCGACTTGTCCAGGGTGTATCCACCTCTCGACCTAAGTTAGCTGGGATAGGCTTTGTGACCCTGTTGAGGACAAATATTCAACATTGTCAAGGTTGTGTAACGTTGCAAGCACACACCGGAAATGGCATTGTCATGATTGGATGACTGCCCTGTCAGTCAAGCTCCTCGCAACACTACCTGATGGTCATCATCATCGTCATCATCATGTGCCATCATCAATAGTCATCAGTTTAAGTTTTGAACTAGGAGTTCCAACTGCTTTCAATCCAGCCAAACTTTGTGCCACCAAAGTCTCCTTGTGTTTTTGTGAAATTCTTGTGGCACATGCAAAAACAACATCAGAGAGCAACACCAGTGGCATGAACATGAAGTAGAGGCTTTTGTGCAAGTGTGTTGTGCTTGAGGACTAAGCAGGATGAAAGAAAGACGGGGGAAAAAAAGAAAATGAGAGAAGAGGATGCAACACGGGAATAGGAAAAGGACTTAAGTTTGTTGAGCAGAAGAAAAAGGTGGAGGGGGGAAAAGAGGGATGAGGTAATGAACTGACCAGTAATTGATTTCTTCCTTCTTGCTCTTCTCTTCATTGTTTTCTTTCACTCCTTCTCTCCCTCCTGTTCCTTACTGGCACTCTCTTTCTCAAATTTAGATTTCTGAGCTTTTGTTTTCAGTAAATGAACGCAAATCCTTCAGCACACATACTAAGTCTAGTGTGGTTTTAAAGCCACAGATGGTCTATCAGAGGGTTGTGTATGAGTGTTTCAAGCAGTGAAATCTTAGGGAGAAAGATAGTCTAGTGTGTGTGTGTGTGTTTGGTTGTAGAGGTCTATGAATAGCGACAGTGAGGAAAAGGCTGTCAGAGTGGTAATTCAGAACTCCCATCAACACCAACATTCGCTGAGAAGAATGGGGCCTTGTTGAAGAGGGTTTCTATTACACAATGTGCTGCTAGGAGCCCCGCAACACATCACACACTATGTGAACTCTGTGTGTGTGTGTCTGTGTCTGTGTGTTGGTGTCATTGTGACTGAGAAAGACAAAAAAAAAAAAAAGATAGATGTGACATAAATGTGAATTCCTATTCCTTTAGAAGTGAGTTCCGGCTGATCTATCACTGCACTTTACATTGTGTGCCACCAGTGTGGCTTCAGAAAGAAATCTGCTGGATCGCTTTACTGTTCTTTCAGTGTAAATGGAGCTAATGCTCCTGGAGTGTCTGGCAGTCACAGCGGTGGATTGAATGAAAGGACAGTGGAAAACGGTTAGTCTCAAGCAATTGCATCTAGGCCAAGAGAGGCCTTAAAGCTCCAGTGTGTCGGATTTAGGGAGTTCTATTTACAGAATGTGGCAGAAACAGGTATAATCACCAGAAAATAAGAATAATTACGTTTTTCTTATCTTACAATGAGCCTTTTATATCTACAACACTGCAGGTCCTCTTCCACAGAGGTCGCCATGTTGAACTGCAATGTTTCTACAGTAGCCCAGAACGGACAAACTAAACACTGATCCTAGATAGGACCCTTCATGTTTTTCACGTGTTTCGCAGCCACGGTAGTTTGTTGTTCATGATAGAAAGGAGAGGATGATGCTGGGGAGTTGCAATCAGCAACTACACCACTAGATGTCACTGAATCCCACACACTGCTCTTTTAATTTTAGGAAACACATGAACCAGTCGAGGGCGACACAGCAGTGCAGTGGTTAGCACTGTCGCCTTAGGTTAATTGGTGACTCTAAAATTGGCATTAGGTGTGAATGTAAATGGTTGTTTGTCTCTGTGTGCCCTGAGTGATGAGCTGCTGACTTCCAGGGTGTACCCTGCCTCTCACAGTCAGCTGGGATAAGCTCCAGCCCCCTGATCTTGATGAAGATCAGCATTTATAGATAATGGATGGACATGCACCAGTCTTAGGTAAGGGCCACTTTACATCCATCTCCACTGTCTCATTTGCATCACACTAACTGGAACACCTACCTAACGATATATTCAGTGACAATGAGGTTGTCTTCTAATTCTGATAATGCAGTTTAATTGACCATAGGTCAAGATGGTGGGGCAGGTCAGCCATTAATTATCATGTTGGTGGTGTGATCCATGTGTCCTCAAGTAACACACTGAAATGAGGTTGGTGTGTGGATATCAGAGAAAAAAATGAAGTTGCTGAATGAATGAATAAACAGCATATTCTGGGAATGTCCTCCCCCACTGCATCTCTTTCACTGGAAGCTGAGAAGACCTTGCTAGCATGAGAGCCCAGCTGTTTTTATTGTTCCCAAATGAATCAGATTCATAGACCTTTTTCACAACAAATATTTTGACTCATCATAGCAGGAAAAGAACATTTTCAGTATGAAAAAAGCAGGGATAAATGAAATGTGCACAGGTCTTTGGAAAGACTGCCTTAACATGTATTTTTAAGCCTGTCTTAATTGGCCTCTTTGGGGGCAGCAGAACAAGCTGTAAACACTGAGTCACCTTTATAGAGGTGATCTGAACATTGCGTTGCTTATTTATAGATATGAAGCAACATTTTCTTTCAATTGGAGAAAAACGTTTTTCTCTTTAGCTGTTAAATGCTCCACAGTTATCTACCAGCTAGTGGCTAACTGCCTGGTGTTTGATGCTTGGCAGGTAGTAAACATTTTCACTCTAAGCAGCTACCTGCTACACTAAGCTGTTTACATGGCTAATGAAAGCAAGTATTGCACGAATACTCTCATTTACCTGCATCCATTGTAATAGGTTTACCACCGGGGGCCGACTTTGTAGTCCCTTCAGAATGTTCTGGATTTGCCCTGGGGTCTCCTCCCAGTTGAGCGTCCCCCGAACACATCCAAAGGAAGACGCCCAGGGGACATCCTAATTAGACGCCAGAACTACCTCAGCTAGCTCCTTTCTGTGCGAAGAACCAGCGGCTCTTTTCCAAGCTTCCCCCAGATGTCCAAGCTCCTTTCTCTAAGGGCTTGCCTGGCAGGGAAAGCTCATATCAGTTGCTTGTATCTGCAGTCTCATTCTTTAAGTCACTACCCGAAGCTCATGACCATAGGTGAGGGTTGAAACGTAGATGGATGAAAGTTGAGAGGTTTGCCTTCCAGCTCAGCTCCCTCTTCCCCACAACAGTCTAGCACGCTTGCGGCAGAAACTCGCCCCCAACCTGGAGGGAGCATTTCACCATTGATATCCAGGTCTTTCATAGAGTTTGAAAGTAGATCTTTCTCCATCCGAACAGAAATCTTAGCTCCAGCTATGCAAACTCCTGGCTAGTTGGTTTGTTTATGACACACAGAGCTGACCATAAAGCGTGGTAAACTACTGTAGAGACCTAATTTGGGGAATATGTTTACATGACCTGTGTCAATAGTTAGTGTGCTAAAGACACTGAAACTGCAGCCGGGTCATAATTCTCTGTGGGTTTGTCATCATCAGCAACCATAAAAATGCCACACATCTACAGTTGCACAGTGAAAAGTCAGTCATTAGATCCGATTACGATGTTTTATTAAACTCGGGCAGTTCTCATTGGTTAAAATCCCACATGCTTCTTCTATCCTAAATCACTCTGGATGATGGTCTTATCACACAAGTTCAGAGCCGGTAGACTCTGCCTGAGTCACGCCGTCCATCCTACAAATAAATCAGTAAGAAGGCAGCAGAATGGCTTGTGATTGCTGCAGTTTTGGGGGGATTTGTCTGCTCAATGTATTTTTCAACTTTGTGAACAAGCCTATAGCAGCAAATAGGCTTAGCGCGTTGATTGAGTCATGTTCTATAGCTCACTGACATCAGAGGGAACAGGTGAGGACAGTTTGTCACCTGTTATCGCCTTCTATTCATTAGTCTATTCGGGGGGCAAGTATCATGCTAATGTGCTGCAGCTATTAATAGGAAGGAAGCTCCATCCTGCCTCTGTCAACATCTGACTCACCTTGACTGGCTTCACCTGAGAGAAAATAGACCCTGTGTGTGTATGTGTGTGTATGTGTGTGTGTGTGTGTGTGTGTGTGTGCTGGCATGATTAGCTCTTTCTCTTCAGCTCTGTTTATTCCTTCGCCTGCCCCCGTTTCCTTTCCTCTTGACCTTTTTCTTTCTTTTTTCTCCTTGCCTCATCCTCCTCTCCTCTTCTTTTTAGTTTTCAGCCTTCAGTCATTCTCTTCTTCCTCCTTTCTTATTTGTTCTGTCCTCCCCAACTTCCTCTCCTCCACCCTTTTGCTCCTTCTTCTTTTCTTTCACCTTCTTTCTCCCTCTTTACTTTTCCTTGACTTGCTTTATTATTATTTTGCCTTTTTCAAGCTTTATTTTTGATAGAGACAGCTGAAAAGTGACAGGAAATGTGTGGAGAGAGAGACGGGGAATGATATGTGGGAAAGAGCCACAGGTCGGATCCAAACCCTGGACTGAGCCTTCAAACATGGGGCGGCTGCTCTACCAACTGAGCTAAACACCGCCCCTCCCTCTATTTCGTCTACATTCGTCTCAGCTATCTCTTCTTTTGCCTCCCTCCTTTCCTTCTCCTCCAGTCAAAGGAAGTCAGCATCGAGAGACGGGGGGAAGCAGCACTGCCTGCTAAGCAGACTCACACAAAGCTCTTTGTGTGTGTGTGTGAACGCGTGTGTGTGCACATCGGCATGCAAGCATGAGTATTAAGTTTGTGTGTAACTAATAGAATGTGTAATATGTGTGTGACTGTTGGATGAAATGTTCTTGTGCCAAGTGTTTATTCACCTGTGTGTGTGTGTGTGTGTGTGTGTGTGTGTGTGTTGCAGGAGCCACTGTTTATCACACTTTCTCTCCTTATCTTATTCATGAAGTCCACCTGACTATCGCCTCTCTATTTCACTCTCCATTCTCACACACACTCACACACACCTGTACAGAGCTCTTAAGCAGGTGTTACTTTTTTGTCAGCACCATCCATTAGATATAATGGGTGTGTGCCTGAAAGGCTTAAAAAAAGTGTGTGTGTGTGTGTTTCCTGTCTGCAGCAGTTCATGTCTCCCTCTCTTTGCAGTGGCCTAATTAATGTCATCTGTCTCACTTACATTGACAATGCTTCTCCTCTGTTGTCTACACCGTTCTTTTCTCTCCTTTCCTGTCCTTTATTCCATTCTTGCTCTCCCCCCCTTTATTTTTATCTTGTCTCTTCCCTCCGCCTCTCTCCTGTTTGCCTGTCTTGTCTCATCTTTTCTCGAGCTGATATATACAGTGTGCATCGGTGAATATACTTCCACTCTATGCGCAGTTTTTTGTTACCGAAGGCCAATATAATTAGCAAAATCTGTCTGATTTAGTTGAGGAATATTTTAAGAGAAAGACCTCTGAGAAATCAATGTTAAACAAAGTCCTTTAGGGATAGACTTACTTACTTTGTGGTACGGAGCAAAAAAGTACAGAAAGTACTGAACGTCTTCTTGTTTGCTTATTCTTTGGCAACTTTAATGGATTTTATTGAGTCAAAGTTCTTGTACGGCTGCTTGTGTTTAAACAACATTTAACATGATGGGATTCTTTTGTTAGATTAAAAATGATAGGTAGAAAAACAAACTGTAAAGTTTGGTATAATAATGATAAAACTTACTCCCAACTATGGCTTCTACTTCTTCTTTTTCTTCCCAGTAATGAATTTAGTTGTTCTACTCATAGACTGTATGAAACATGGACGTAGTGTCCATCATGTCACCACAAGTTTCTGATGTGAACATCAGAGTGTGATGGCTCTGGCTGCTGCCATTTTGGCTGTCCTGCCTCTGCTGCCCCACGGGTAATCGGAAATCACAATGTGTCACGCTGTTGATTATGCATAACTTTAAGCCTTAATATCATTTAAACAGGTAAGTTCTATAAAAAAAAATTCACCCTTGGTAGTTGTCATGAACGGGGAAACTAGATGTACATCAGCTTCATTTTAAGATGGGGGCTCATGGAGATTCTCTAGCCATCCTCGAGTAGCTGTTTGAGGCAGTTTTTGGCCACAGAGGTTCTGCTTTCCATTCTATGAATTGGTGTCATTAGTGAAAATGAACACTTCAGTGTACTTCAGTGTAACTATTCTTATGTCCTCCAGCTGCTCCGCTTCAACTTTTAGGGAGTTTCCTGAAGGACAGATGGCTTTACTCGTTGTTAGCAGTTAGCTGTTTTAGATGTTAACTGGAACTGCTGTTCTCTAGTTGGCCGTGCAGCTAGCTTTGCTGTCCTGTTAGCTGACTGTCCAGATCGGGTTGCTGATGTTTAACATCATCAGTTACATCTCTAGTACCAGTGCCTCATGCAACCAGTCTGTAAGCAGTTAGCAGTTTGCTATTTAGCAACAACAGATCAAGTATTTAGTGCAAGTATTCCTTCACAACCAAAATAAGCACTTTCTTGCAAGACATAAAAATACTTGAAGAGTATTCAGTGTGTTAGTCAGCAGTGTTAATTTCGTTAGACGAGACGAGACGAAATATGTTCGTCAACTAGCCTTTTTCCCTTGACGAAGACGAAACGATGACGAGACAATACAATGTTCTAAAAACACTGACGAAAAATGTGCCAATGTGCGTTTTTGTTGACGAATAAAAACGAGACGAAAATGTCATGCAAGAACAAAAACGTCCTCCTTGTTTTCGTCTACTATATAAGAAAAAAAGCAACATCCAGTCCTGCTGTCATGTGTTTGTGCCAGCACTTCTTTTACTGTAGGCAACGTCACGGCCACACGTTTGATATCCTCTTGCTGCTCTCGCACCTGTGGCTTGAAAACAAATAGCATGCAGGAGAAACATGGCGTACGGACAGCGCAATCTAGAGCATGAAACAGGCCTTAGAAGTCAGGCCCGACCCGGCCCGGGCCCGATAGAATTCGACCCGAGCCCAGCCCGTTTGCAGCCCGACGTTATTAAAATGTGCGCATATAGCATAACAGTCAAGAATAAGTGTAGCCTCCCCATTTGTGCTAAACACTAACAGTGATGGACTCATCTTAATTTTAACATTTTAATAGATGCAACTGGCATACAATGAATTTATTTATATTGAAATTTAACAATTGCATGTAGAAGATGTCAGAACATGTCATAATAGGGTGTACCTGCTATTAGTAGATTGAAAAATGAAATCAAGTGCATATTAGGTGTACATTGAAACAGACAAGACACTTAGCAAAGTTGCATTGAACATGAATTCATTCAATTCAATTCAATCAAGACATTTAATCAATATGTCCGCTGTGGAACACAAGTGAACTGGAATTAATAAACAAAAAAAATATTTCTGAAATAAATAGAAAAAGACTAAAATGTTTTGACTAAAACTGGACTAAAACACCCTGTGTTCACGCTTGACTAAAACTAGACTAAAATTTTGAGACTTTTAGTCAACTTAAATATGACTAACAAAAATGATTTGTGAAAGACTAAAAGTAACTAAGACTAAGAATGAACTTTGACACAAGACTAAGACTAAATTGAAAAATGGGTGACAAAATTAACACTGCTGAGCAGCTGAGCTGAGCAGCTCGTTGTGTAAAGTAGAAAAAAACATTCACAGCGGTCTAAAAAAAGAGCTTTTACAAAATAACATACATTCACATTATTATTTGACATTTTGGGCATGTTATTATCAACATCTGACATTGTAACATTATATATGACAGAAACTAAGCGAAAGCATAAGAGGTGCCCTTTAAAGCTTATTATAAAGAAAAGAATGAAGCCGCTAGAAAGCTTTCAATGTGAAATATGTACAGGAATGAGTTTTATTCACAGCAAACACTGACTGCTGGTCCTGTTACTGACAGAATTAATGCTGTGAAAGGTGATACAGGTAAAAATAATGGTCATATTTTTATTTTTTGAAATGTAGGATTTTGAAGAAAGGATTGTTTTGTTGTCTGTGCAAAAACTGATGTGTCTTATCAAAACTAGCATATAAAAATATATCCAGCCCTGCACTGTGCTGTATGCGCATACCAGGAGTAGCTACAGTACATATACACCATAAGATAAAAAAATATGTTTGGGTCAAACTATTCATATTTCATGACATTTCTCTTCATCCTCTCCCTCGCCACTCCCGTGTCCCTGACAGTCTGGTTCCAGTGCAGCACCTCCGCAGGCGGACCCCTCCACCTCCTCCTCTGCCTCCTCTTCTACCTCCACCACTACCACCACGAAGGCGGAGCAGAAGAAGCTTTTATCTAAAGACTCCATCCTGTCTCTGTACGCCAGCAGCTCAGTGGGCAGTCAGCCGCAGAGCCAGCAACAGCCTGCTCCAGGACAAGGTAACACACTCTCTCTCACACACACACACACATGCAGTGTATTTTTATTAACCCCCTGTCATCCATATTCATATTCATCCTAACACTCAGCATCTATGTAGAGGAGCTAAAATGGGTTCAATATACTTCTTTAGCTTGGTTGATGCATATTCTAGTTGAACACAATCAGTTCAACTACAGGAAAAAACACTATTGTGCAAAGGATATATGGGTATATTGTTACAAAAATAACCTTGTGTATCTGCTGCTGTTGGCATCAGTTTAAATTTTAAACATTAAAGCAAATGTGCAACAGACCTCGCCCCAACACCAGATATTATATACCTTATATTAAGCCTTTTCTACGCCAAGTCTAATTTTTACTTAGTTTCCCCATAACTGTACCCACAATGCAACAGTTGTTGTTATCTTGATAGCTACGGTGGGTGTGCTGATGCTCACAGCAATGACTTATTATCAAATAAAGGATCGAGGATATCTTTTTTTTTTTTTTGTATCTCCAAAGGCAATTTCTTGTACTGCCAGCAGTAACTACATAACCACATAAACACGAAACAACCATAAACAATAACAAATACAAAGATCACGTAAAATGATTTCAAAGGTCAGTGGCAGCAGAAACAAACCAACCCAGCGCAATATCATATCCACAATGTTAGGGCATGCTCAGACTAAATGTGTAGCAAATATTAAATCTGAACTAATATTCAGTGTCAACACTGAAACAGTGACTATAAAAGGTGTTAAATAATGAACCCACACAGAGTTATCATCAAACTCAGTTGGATGCCGTTCCAGTTCCTGTCAGCTCTCCTGTGCATTTTGTCATCTTTGAGCCGATTGTTTTGGTTTCATGACAACTTTAAAAGAAGAAGATTCATGTTATTCAACCATCAATGGGGAAAATGTAACATATAAAGGCCCAAATCATAACAACACTTACAAAGGGCTCATACACATGCATGCAAATGAGAAGAGATGGTGGAGTGATGGAGAGCCATGTTAGCAGCACCCTGAGAGCAGTTAAGAGGTTCAGTAGCTTGCTCAAGGGCACCTCAGCAGTGCCCAGGAGGTGAACTGGCACCTCTCCATGGTCAATGCTAGACTTGAACTGGTTCCCAAGCCAATTCCCTACAGCAGTTTTCTGCAACAGTTTTCTGCAAAAAAAAATCTGATAAACCTGTCATACATTACAGCCCAGCACAAAACAACATACACAGTTTATTGCATTTAACAGGTGGATGTGGTGGAGCATTTTGCAGCTAAAAAGCAGTCTGCAATGCCCCTGAAGTGGCCAAAAATAGCTGAATGCAAGTTGAAACACAGCACATGAATATAAAGTCAACGGAAGGTATACACTCACCGGCCACTTTATTAGGCACACTTGTCCAACTGCTCGTTAACGCAATTTTTTTAATCAGCCAATCACATGGCAGCAACTCAATGCATTTAGGCATGTAGACATGGTCAAGATGATCTGCTGCAGTTCAAACTGAGCATCAGAATGGGGAAGAAAGGTGATTTAAGTGACTTTGAACGTGGCATGGTTGTTGGTGCCAGACGGGCTGGTCTGAGTATTTCAGAAACTGCTGATCTACTGTGATTTTCACGCACAACCATCTCTAGGGTTTACAGAGAATGGTCCGAAAAAGAGAAAATATTCAGTGAGCGGCAGTTCTGTGGCCGAAAATGCCTTGTTGATAACAGAGGTCAGAGGACAATGGCCAGCTGATAGAAAGGAAACAGTAACTCAAATAACCACTCATTACAACCAAGGTATGCAGAAGAGCATCTCTGAACGCATAACACGTCGAACCTTGAGGCAGATTGGCTACAGAAGCAGAAGACCACACCGGGTGCCACTCCTGTCAGCTAAGAACAGGAAACTGAGGCTACAATCTGCACAGGCTCACCAAAATTGGACAATAGAAGATTGGAAAAACGCTGCCTGGTCTTATGAGTTTCCATTTCTGCTGCGACATTCAGATGGTAGGGTCGGAATTTGGCGTTGACAACATGAAAGCATGGATCCATCCTACTAGTACAACGGTTCAGGCTGGTGGTGGTGGTGTAATGGTGTGGGGGATATTTTCTTGGCACACTTTGGGCCCCTTAGTACTAATTGAGCATTGTTGCAACACCACAGCCTACCTGAGTATTGTTGCTGACCACGTCCATCCCTTTATGACCACAGTGTACCCATCTTCTGATGGCTACTTCCAGCAGGATAACGCACCACATCATAAAGCTCGAATCATCTCAGACTGGTTTCTTGAACATGACAATGAGTTCACTGTTTCACAATCCAATAGAGCACCTTTGGGATGTGGTGGAACGGGAGATTTGCATCATGGATGTGCAGCCGATAAATCTGCAGCAACTGCATGATGCTATCATGTCCACCAAACTCTCTGAGGAATGTTTTCAGTACCTTGTTGAATCTATGCCGCAAAGAATTAAGGCAGTTCTGAAGACAAAAGGGGGTCCAACCCGGTACTAGCAAGGTGTACCTAATAAAGTGGCCGGTGAGTGTATATTGAGTTGACAATACTGAAACTGCAGTGAAAAGTTAGCGGTTGTCACAAAGCTTTATGTCTTACAGAACAAATAAGGAAGAGGAGACTGAAGGAAAATAGCAGAAAAACATGGAGTTGTGAGTTTTAAGATCATCCAGAGGATGAGCTGTCAAACTTAAGTTTGCACAGGCTCACTCTTCCTGCATTGTTGGTGTGTTTAGCTAGCTACAGCTGTCATGTGACAGTATAAAGAAGGGACAGCGCATTTCTGATGAGTCATTTTGAAGATATGATATTTTGAAAATATGCAGCGCTGGCCGCTGCCATGTTGGTGGACCAAATGATGCCTGGGTGCTCTAATAAGCCATCTGTAATGCCACTCACCTGTCAATCAAAGCAACTATGCTGTTAATTCTGCATAACATTCAGCCTTAATATCATTTGAACAGGTGAGTTGTATATAAATTCACCCTCAGTACAGTTGTCATGAACGGGGAAATTAGCTATAGAGACCAAAACTGTTTTTGTACCAGGCTGTAAACATGTTTATTTCTGCTGTGGAGTTGGACATTTTATTATGGGCGCTTATAGAGGTTGAAATGTTCTGCAGCCAGCCTCAAGTGGCCGTTCGAGGAATTACAGTTTTTGACACTTCCTCATTGGCTTCATTACCCAACCACAGAAGTTGCCGCTTGGCGTATACCTGATACATCAGCTGTTTGTGGTGGATAAACAGGGACTATAAAAACCAGTCTAGTGATGAGCTTTGTTCAAATAACATGAGAAAAGAATGATGAATGTGAAGTTGCACACGTTATGAAAAATACACTGCTTCCCAACATTTTTGGCTTAGGACCAAACTTTACTGACATTGTCTTCATGAGTTGTTAGAAGTTTAACCAAAGAATGATCTTAGCAGATTTCATTTTTATATGCTTGAATAGTTGCAGAATTTCACAAATCTTGTTGTGTTGTATATTGTAGTAATAAGTACTTTGTTTAAGGGCATATCCATAGAGGTTGAGGAGGTGAAGTTACTTAACAGCTACCATTTACCTGAATCCATTGGCTGGCAGAGCTTTAATGTGTTGTATATATATAGAATGTAAACAAACACTCTGCACGTATAGTCACTTATAAGTGGGGGAAAAACATGCAGTAATAGATGCATAAGAGCATACACATCTAAACACCTACACGCATTCACACATACATCAGAGGAGAGTGAAGGCAGATGAAAGGTCAGAGTGCTGAAAAGCAGGCAGGTCCTCTCCACGCTGCATTTGCTGGAGTCTTAGCACAGCAGTAAAAAACAGAAGTGTCTGCACAGTCACACTCATCTCACAGTTTATTATGTGTAAAGACTGAAGTGCCAAGACTGCTTATGTGTGTGCACGCAGGCAGACATTCACACGTACACATACAGCGGCCTGAGCGTGTTTTGGAGTGTGTGGGAAAGCATTAGCAGTACATGTTTTCTGAATGGTGGAAGAGTAGGCAGCAGATTTGTACAGCAGGAACATGTGCATCTGATTATACTGCTGCATGATTACACTGATGTATAGAGGATGTGGAATGGAAATCTGGATGAAGGGCTTTTCTGCTGCATTGTTATCCTCTCGGTATCCAAATGAATGCTGATGGAGATCAAAGCTAAGAGACGCTCACCAGGCTAATGCTCCAAATCACCGACTTCCATCCTGTTAGTGTTTGTGTGTGTTTTATAACTGACAATATTGATGTGGCTCTAAGTGCAGCTAATAACAAAATGATCAAAATGTCAATGATATACACTTTGAATCTATACCAGTTGATAGGAAATGTGCTTAAAGAGGCTGTATTTCAATATCAGCTGGAGGCTTCTCACATTTTCTACATGTAGTCACTATAGCAGACTATTTGAGGAGGATAGAGGATATTTTGTAAATTTAAGAAGGTTATCTTCTTCCTGTCCCTTGAGGTTTTTCCACTCAGTAAAAAATACTGATAAATTCATGTTTTATTTTGCTACTTATCACGTTCCCACAGTGGTCTACTGCAGCGCTGATGGGCAAACGGTCTGATGGGTGATATATTTTCATAGAAATTCTGATATTCTCTAGCTTCAGATTAATCCATAGGGCAGTAATTAAAAGTGCTTTTGCTTTTTGGTGTGTTGAAATCAGTCCAGGAAAGCAAATGTATGATCTGTTTCGGTCTGATGATTTATGGTAGTTATGACATTAGTCCTGCATTCATTTCAGACAGAATTCAAAATGACAATTCTTCAGATTTTAGTCCAAGTTGATGTTGACGTCTCAGAATTGACCCATCAGGGGTAACCTTGATGCCTAATGCATTTCATTTCCTATCCCTGCTTCACAATAAAAGCCACTTCTCTTTTGCCAGTTGAATACTTTTAATGTGAAGGAGCAACACAAAGTATTCAGGTTGTAATTAAAAAGTGAAGAGTAAACAGTGAGACCAATGAAATTATGAATATTAACTTTAAACTACATGCTGCATTGTTTCCTGTGAATCCACAAATTTAAATCATGCTGGAATGGCTTATTATCATAAAAATGATAATTGTACTAATGTGTCTGTTGTGGGCATAAAAAGACTCTTATGTATACTGCTATATACTGTAGAAAGTATAGAAATACATTGGATGGTATTGTATAAAAGCTATTTTCTTATATAATGAGATGCATTTTTCAAGTGAGGGAAATAAAGTACAATAATGACATAGTTGCAGTAATGTGTGTGTAGAGTGTTTTAAAGTGTTTTGACCATTTTAGTTGGGTTATGTAGAAGTTTAACTTACTGAATAATTTAATAATTTTTACTCCAGCACAGCTCCATTCTCTCTTCTGAAAATAGTAAAATCAATATGAGGCACAGTTATATAAACTCTCTCGTTCTTTGCTCCAGCAGGTATGTACATGGGTCAGCCCCAGATGCAGTTCACTGCGCAGGGTTTCGCTCCAGGGATGGGCGGAGCCGTCCCACCAACCACCATGATGGGCGGAGGGGCCATGATGCCCGGCATGGCTCTGCCCAACGGCAGCTACATGGGCATGCAGCAGCAGCAGCAGGGCGTGATGCCAGCCAACCAAGGACAGAACTTGTACAGCATGCCGCAAGGACAACAGCAAGGACAGTGGAGTATGAGCCAGGTAAGACTCAGAACAGAAATAAATATGTTGTTCCTCTAAGACACTGAATGATGGTGCTTGATTCATTTTATTGTGATGATGAACTCATTAAAACGTTGAACTGATTGTAATTCTGCTCCAGTTTTCTCCACATTCATCTTTTAGGACGCACAGGTGTTTACTGTATTTGTAGTCACTTAAATAAGTGTCATAAATAGTATTTTTTTTACTGTGATACCCCACCTGTGAAAGACTTTTATTATCTCAGTCCTAAAGTTAATATACGGCCTTATACAGTGATATGCTCCCTAATTTTGAGCAAAGCCCAGTGCAATAATGACCTCACCTGTTCAGCCTCTCTAAAAGCCTGTGAAGAACAGCTTTAATCAGCTCTTCAATCTTTTTTATAACCAAGGTTATTGTATTTTACTATAATGGATTTTTTAACTTAAATTTTGTTGAGTCATTTTCTTGTCCCTTTGTCCCTAATTCCAGCCCAGTGTCATGAAATGATGGGTGAGTACGTAATGAATTCACCAACATTTGGTAGGATTATTAGATGCAGGGGCAGTGGTGACAAAGTCATTTAAAACTGGGTGGAGTAAAATAAAATATATATAGTGTAGTATAGTACATAATTAAGTGCATTATTATTATTCCTAAACGTCACATCATCACTTTTTGTCACCGGCAAATAAACATTTGATTATGCAGAGCGAGATTGGACCAACACACAGTCTGCAGCCAGCGTTGGACCTCTAGTTGAAATCCAATCTGCTCCAGTCAGTGTTGTCCAGTCTGCATATCTGCTCTGACAGATGTGATGTGTTTGATTGATTTGAAACTAACAAAAACCCAGCAGTGGAGGCTGGCTCTGTGTACCCCACCTCAGTTATTCCTTGTCAGACTCTAAGCAGCAACAGGCACACACAGTAACAGACAATACTGAGCACAGAGTGGATTTACAGAGTAAACCAGCCACGCATTAGTTACATCAGCACTGTCAACAGATCATTCTGTTCTGTCCTTTTTTACCTTCATGGGATATACATGCAGCCTGTATCTTTATCTATGCAAAGCCAGCCAGTTCAAATATACATGAGTTTCAACACGTTGACAACACGTTATTAACATGTTAAGTGGCCAATGAATGTCTGAGATCACGCGTGTTGTTAACACATTAACAACATGCTGTCAACCTGTTAAAAGTCATGTATATTTGAACTGTCTGGCTTTTCATATTCATCTGGATAGTGACACATTATCATGGGCTGTAATCATAAGCTTTCTTATTATTATGATTCTACCCACATAGTGCTAGGATCAGAATAAGTAAATTAGTTAGGTGGGGCTAGATTGATTCACAAACACAGCATCCTCAGGTTAAAGGAACTCTCCATGTCATTGAGATCCAACATGAGGGAGCCAGTACCTCTAATCAGCAGAGTGTTGGAAAAAACACACAGATGTAGCAAGATTTTCAGCAGAGTAAAGGCATGTAAATGACATGAGCTGTACTCTGAATACAAATATCAGACACTTATGATGATGAAACAAATGATAAAAAAAAACAGTAAAAAAAAACCTTTTAAACACAATTAAAATCAGGACTAAATAGTCAACAATCTTACAAATGTTGCGCTTGTCAGCCTACAGTGAGCAGACGTGAAAAGTTGCTGTATCCTCATTGGTGTATGGAAATAAATGACATCACCTTTTTCCAGCAGAGCCCCGCCCACTTGAAACCAGACAGAAGAGCACAGACAAACCCACTACAACAGAGCTGATTGTTTTGTGTTGGTGCAGAACTGCATCACTCACAGTTGATGAAGGTGATTAAGAAAATCACGGCCTTCATCATTTACGTTTACTCATCTTATTAGGCCGATCCCACGGCGTCCTGACTGCGCCGTCTTGTTAGATATCCACACACAGATCACATGTTAACAGACAGAAAGAGGATGTTTTACATTTTATTACTTTCAGTTCATTACAGTTAATGAAGCAGACTCATTAATATTTACAGAGTAAGCTTCCAAAGTCAAGTGAAGTCAGATTTATTTACACACCCCCAAATCACAACTTTGTCTCAGAGGGCTTGAAGTGAAGCGGTGCTGCCTGTTAGGGATTTAATTAAACAAGACATTACTTATCGAGCTCAAGTGCAACCATGACACTGTTAATAAAAACATCAGCAGAGTTAAGTTAAAGCTAACTGGATATTTAGGTAGTTTGTCAGGTAACATGGAGGGAGGGATGAAACCTGTTTATATTCCTTCTGTACAGTTAGATTAGCTTCAAATAATATGTCTACTCATAAAGAAACTCTTCTTTTGCCTGTCGTATGCAGCATATTCATGTCTTGTTCTCTAAAATTATGGACAGTCACCGCACCGTCACTGACAATTCATCACTCTTTGAAAATGGCAAAAGGGAGGAATAAATTAAAGAGTTGTATTAAAGGTCCAGTGTGTAAGATTTAGGAGGATCTCTTACCAGAAATTAAATATAATATTCATAAGTACATTGTCATTAGTGTATAATCACCTGAAAATAACTATTGCTGTGTTTTGTTACCTTGGATTGAGTCTTTTATATGTACATAGAGCAGGTCCTCCTCCATGGAGTCATGTTGTGTCATCGTGTTTCTACAGTAGCACAGAATGGACAAACCAAACACTGGCTCTATGGAGGCTTTCACGTTTCACTGCTGCTGTAGTTTCTCCTACACACTTGAAAAGAGAGTGTGAGGCAAGCGGTACTCAGTTGGTTGTAATCTGTAACCTCACCACTAGATGACACTAAATCCTACACACTGGACCTTTAACTCTAGTTAAACTTTATACTCAAGTAGTATTAGTTAACAAACTAGTTTACCTCCAGTATATTCCTATTTAGTGTTTAAAAGCAGCAGGTTGGTTCTCATCCAGGCATTTCAGCCTCTTACTGATTTTTTTTTCATGAAAGACAACATTTTGTCTTCTATTACATAATCAAAATGATCACTCAGACCGTTGGTTTAAAAAAACTAATCTCCTGTCTTTATGTGAAAATAAAGCAAAATGCCCGAACTGATGGAAACTTCCAGCTGCTGATAGTGGATCGATAATGAGAGGCCTGTCAACACATCTGTCTACCTGTCTGTTACCTGCTGCTCAAACGTGCTGTTTGAGCTGCTGTGTGTGTGTGTGTGAAGAGAGAGAAGAAGAGAGAGAGAGAGAAGAGAGAGAGAGAGAGAGAGGAGAGAGAGAGAGAGAGAGAGGAGAGAGAGGAGAGAAGAGAGAGAGAGAGAGAGAGAGAGAGAGAGAGAGAGAGAGAGAGAGAAGAGAGAGAGAGAGAGAGAGAGAGAGAGAGAGAGAGAGAGAGAGAGAGGTTGTCAGCATTTTGACAACAGGGGAGGTTAATAAGAGATCATAAATCACCACTGAGACACACACACACACACACATTCTTTGCTGCCTTTGAATAGCTAAAGTGGGAGGTGGATGAAGAGAGGTGAGTGTGTGTATGTGTGTGTGTTGTGTAGAAAGACGTAATGGAATGGTGAGTTGATGAACGAGCGCTTGGTTGCACATATGTCTGGGCTTT
This sequence comes from Larimichthys crocea, assembly GCF_000972845.2. Lineage (NCBI taxonomy): Eukaryota > Metazoa > Chordata > Actinopteri > Sciaenidae > Larimichthys > Larimichthys crocea. The sequence goes on along the minus strand of NC_040013.1, from coordinate 44,770,350 downwards.
TCCGTCACATGCATAACCACGCACACATACCTACACACAAACACACACACACAAGCTCTCAGATGACCAGATAAGCGCGCAGCGCTGCACCAAAGCACATTAATAATAGATAAGACAGGATGGAAAGGAGGTGGGCGAGCAGGGGAGCAGAGGAGTGTCGATGGGGAAGGGCGAGGGTGAAGAGTTGGGAAGTGAACGGGGAAGCGGGGAGTGGTAGAAGAGGGGAGGAGAGGGCAGAGAAGAGGGAAAGCCGGAATCCTTTAAGAGCAGAGGTGGAGGTAAAAAGCAGAAAGTCAAGCTAAAGGATGGAGAGTAGCCCCCCTGCTTATGACAGGAGGGAATAACCGTCTGTTTGTGCTCTGATGGATTGAAACACTGACTCTCTTTCGTTCTCTCTCTCTCTCCCTCTCCTTTCTCTTTTCGCTCAGATGACCCAGCAGATGTCAGGCATGGCCGTGAGTGGCGGAGGGCCGGCGCCAGCCACTTTTAGCCAGTCAGGGGCCCCTGCAGCTGGTTGGCCCACGGCTCCACCAGCGGCTTCCGGCCAGACCCTCAGCACTCAGTTATGGAAGTGACGAGCTAGGGGGTCCAGAGGATGAGTGGGAGGGGGGGGGATAAATGGTCATATGGCAACAAAAATGTCCAAATTTGATCCTAACCCGCCCATCTCCTCACAGCGCCCAATAACAAACGCACAGCGGGGGTCAGTTTGACTGACTCCCAAACACACCTTCACCACGGTTACTTTAAAAAGCCAAGATGACATCACACTGGATGGGATGAGGGAAAAAAGAAAGACTGGCAGCTGTTGTTTCTCGTCTTTATTGGACTTTCCTCTTCCTTTTTGGTTCGCTTTAGTTGTTGTTGTCTGAAGAAAGAGGCAAAAAACAAACAAACAGCAGAATCGGCAAACAAGAGCGCTGCTGGACCGATAACTCCCAGTGTCCTAGTACTATTATATCATTACCAAAATAGATAGTTAGTGAATAGTCTTTCAATACCTACAGTAGATATGGCTATCTTGTGGTTGGTCTATGCTACCCCGTCCTCACCCTTCTCTCTGCTGTGTATATTGTAACCCCCACCCCCTCCTCCCTCCCTCCTTCCCCTCCCATCCCTCCCAATCTGTGTAGGGCAGGCAGAGCCTCGCAGCAGATAATCGTCTGATCAGTACTGTATTTATGTGAATAAGATGTGAATCTCCACTTTGTCAGAGCCATAGGAAAGAGGCCGATGCTTCGCCTCTCAGTGATTGGTTTGAATTCTCTTCATCATGCAACACTTCATGAAGGGAAATGATCAGTTTACTTTGACTGACCTGAGCATAAAGCTGCTCATACAGCAGATGTTAGTTTGCTCTGATTCTCCGAGTCATCGTCACATAATTTGACCATTTTCCCCACAAAGAATCCAAACACAAGTCAAACAGTGTGTCATTAGATACACTCCACAGTACCCACCACTGATCAGCTCACCAGTAAAGATCTTATACACCAGTGGTTCCTAACTTTGGGGTGGAGTCACATCACTTAGAAATAAGAAAAAAAGTTTATTTTTTAATCATTTTTCTGAATCTTTGCTGTTTTATGGTGAAGTACTCACCTCCTCAGACTTTTCAACTGAAAAAATCATTAGAAAAAAGAACATCACTCTGAGCGTCTCCCACGGTTTCTTTAAAAATTGACCAGGGGGCGCAAGTAGGGCCATACAGCCTCTACAGCAATACATAAAAAAACTGAATGACTAAAATAGACGACTAAAACATAAATGAAACATCTATATTTTAAAGCCTACATGTGAAAAAAAAAAAAAAAAAGTAACTGCATCACGTGATGGGCTGCCATTATTGTGCATATTATTTAGCAATACAACTGAGGACTGTTGGTACCAGATTTTCTGGAGTAGTTCCACATTTTGGGAAATATCCTGATTCACTGTCTCCTTGAGGGCTAGATGAGGAGATTGATACCATTCTCATGTTTATCTGCTCAATACCAAGCTGGAGTCAGCTTAGCTTACAGACTGGAAGCAGATGGAAACAGCTAGCTTGGCTCTGGCCAAAGTTCTCAAAAGCTCACAGATGGAACACGTTGTATGTCGTTCGTTCAGTTAAATTTGTAGTTTTAGGGAGTTATGTGATGTTACTGCTTTTATGAACTCTGGACAGAACCAGGCTCCTCCGCCTCCATGCTAACGTAATCACCTCCTCACTGACCAGCTCCACACTTCTGTCTACTACACAGACACGAGAATAGTTTTAATCTTTTCATCTCACTCTCTCCAGAAAACTAATAAGTGTATATCCCAAAATGTCAAGAGCATACACATTCGGTCAAGTAATCAGTTTGAGTAAAGGCAGAACAATGTGATCGTCACACACTCTTCGCTCCTCTCCCATCGCTTCGTCTCTAATAACTATTTATTTAAAAGGACAGCACACATTCATCAACATTTCTGTAAATGTGCCAGTGTTTGCCAGCTGGATAATTTTCAGATGATGAGATGTTTCAAAACCTGTTGAGTGATCTTGAGTCACAACAGTCCTAAAAGAACTTCAGTACTCACGCCACAGCGTTAAGGGACTGCCCCAACTCAAGACAGCTAACGAAGCCAGCTATCTGCCATGCTGCACACTGAAAATACCCTTTTGGTCAGTGTTGTGATAACTCCTACATTTACACCCGACATTTTACACACAGTGTAAACACAAAAACAATCAAGTTAGTTCAACTGTTGCCCAGCCCTAGTATCAAGTAGACATTTCTTTGCTCAAAAGAGTCCACTGCATTGGTTATCGATAGTTTTATCAGCAGATAAATATATCTGTCCTGGCCTGTTTCTCATACTGCTAGCTGGTTAAAAACAACCCAAACTCCAAATGTAAAGGATTCCCTTTAAGTCTCAGTAATTGCTGGGCGGCCCCATGGTCTCCTGGGTGTCTTTGCCAGCCGCATGGTGGTGTTTTGAAGCATTTCAAACCTAACGAGCTGGGTTCACTGGAAACTGGGCTTCGACCCAGTTAAGACATGCCTTGTTGTTGAAACGAGCCGTTTCCCTAGCGTTCCCCGAGGCAAATGAAAGCACTACTGGAATCACGGCCGTTCGTCTTTGCTGCACTTTAAATAGCAGAGTAGGCACAGTATCTCAAGCTGCGTCGTGGTTTGGTCTCTCACATCGTCGTCAGGGAACAGCAGAGATAAGCGAGCTGTCACTTCACCTCAGACTGCAGGGTAGGAGATTTCCAACAATCTTTTTTTTTTTTTTTTTAAACAAACGTGACGCTCAAAATGTTGCTCCCCTCATAACATGACACTATAACCGTATGTTCTGCCATCCGCCATCTTTATTGTGGTGTTTTTGTTGTGTGCAGTACAAGAGAAGCACAGTTAAGTCTGAAGCAAATAAACCTGGATGACCAATGAGAGGGCTAGACTGGTGCGACAAGGGAACAGGATTGGACGGTGCTAGCAAAAGGGGGGACCTGTATGAAAATGCTGGATGGGTCCCATCAACACTGTTCAGTCTGCGTTTATTGGGAGTAAGAACAGAGGAGGAGTAGGAACGAAGAAACACACACGTACATGTGCACACAGTCACGATCACACTGCCGAGCGCCGATGCAGAGATTCACGTTCATATACACAGGGTCCCTCTGCCATGCAATAACTGTAGCACTCTCTTACACGTGGTTAATGTGAACAACACGTAAACATATTCAATAACTCTAATGTCCTCCAGGTTTATTTTCAACGTGTTTACATTTTCTGGTGCCTAGTACAGAGGAAGAAAAAAAAAGTGGTTTCCGCGCATTAAAAAAATATACAGGATTTCTTCTGTGTTCATCTCTGTCCAATGACTCTTAACTGTAAAAGTACTGTTTTATCTTCTTGGAATTTGATTTGTTTGCTCCTTTTTTTCTGTTCCCAGTTTTACAAGAGGGTCATTTTAAATAAAGCTGTTGAATCCTGGATGTTATCCTGTTTGTTTTACTTCCTGTTGTTACCTGTTTAGCAGTGGAACTAGCACTGTGCTGTTTATATCCCATCTGCTCAATTCATTCCTTTTTATTCGCCCCCACTGGCAGGTGCATTTACTTGTGAGGCGAGTTTTCTTTGTTGTCAGCCCACAGACTCTACATTATTAATGGCAGCTTGTCAGGAGAGATTGTTGCTTGTTTCTTCACCAGGGCCCATTTCCAAACCTGATCACATACTTCACATAGATAGAGAATGAGAGGACGGTAAAGGTTGTTCCAGGTTAGGTGATGTAAACGAGAAGTATATAGAGCTTATGCATTAATGTCATTACCACATTAACTTTGAGACATTAACGTGATTTGTTTAAACAAAGACAACTAGAGCTAGGTATTCTAATTGTGTCGGCCAGTGGAATTTTCCACTATCATTTAAAACAGACTCCCTGATATCACCTGTAGGCTTCTGATGAGCCAGTGTGATCTCCTGGGATGGCATCCCACCTGTCACTCAAAGCAGCAATGCCTGTAATTCTGCATAACTTTAAGCCTTAATATCTTTTGAACAGGTGAGTTGTATATAAATTCATCCTCAGTACAGTTGTCATGAACGGGGAAATTAGCTATAGAGACCAACACAGTTTTTTGTACCAGGCTGTAAACATGTTTATTTCTGCTGTAAAGTTGGACATTTTAACATGGGGACTTATGGAGACTGACTCACTTCTGGAGCCAGCCTCAAGTGGCCGTTTGAGGAACTGCAGTTCTTGGCCCTTCTGTGTCAGCTTCTCTTGCCGCCACAGAGGTTGCCACTCGGCATTTTCCAAGTATGAGTCACCATGAAGACATAAAGAGAGGGTGCAGTTCTTTCAGAACAAGCACACCTAATACTTTTGGTAGGTGATCAAAAGTGAAAGGCTGAATTCCTTCCAACATTTTAATTCACTCAGTGAACGAAGTGCAGCTAGGGTTATAGGAAGTGTGGTTGGAAATAATTTTGAGAAATACACTGTAAAGTGAGATGAGAAAATAATTGTCAATTTCATGTGTTTTGAAGTACAGAGCTGGTGTGTGGTTGTTAGCCTAGCTTAGCTTATCTTAGCAGGGGAAAGGGGCTAGCTTGGCTCTTTAAAGTAAAAAATACACCTACCAGCACCTTTAAAGATAGTAAACACAATGTATCTGTTGAAAACAATGACAGATTTTCTTGTAAAAATCACAATTTGCAGTTTTACAGCGGAGCTACAGATATTCACAGATACAGATATTTCTTCATGTCTGACTGTTGTTGCCAGCGTAACTTCCTCTAAAACCACAAATAGTGAGTTTTCTGCTTATGTACAGGTTAAATGTACGTGATGAAGTGTGTTAATATGTGCTGGTTCTGGTGGGCGTTTTTCTTTTCTTTTTTTACCCCTGGAGAGTTTTAAACTAAGCTAGCTGTATGACTGCATATGACTTTATGCACAGGCATGAAATTGCTATGGATTTTCTGATCTGCTTAAAGAAACATCATCACAACACCACTGTCATATGATATCTGGACCACAAGCCTTGTTTGTAAGGTAATTATATCACAGCATCACAGTTAATTTGACGATGATGTATTAATGATTAAAAATGACAATGATTCACATGGCACTTCTTTTTTTTTTTTTTTTACATTTATACTTTAGTTTTTTTACATCAGCAAGCTGTGGATGGAGGAAATGAAGTCCAAGTCATCCCAGTTTGTAAAATAAACATATCCAGTGTTGTCCAGTTCTCACAGAGCACGTTTGACCAACAGCCAGCCAGAAGTCTTGAATCATGCAGCTCCTCAGAGTCTGTGTCCACCGTGAACAGATTGTACTGGCCCGATAAGGAGAGAAAGCAGGGTGTTGCCATTAGTCCCAGCCAAGAGATGATGGCCAGCCACAATCAGCTTCTGGTTTTTGGATCCACTGCTCGGTTCTTCCTCTCACACCTCGATGACCACGGTGTCTTTCCGATGTTTGGGCTCATTTGCAAGGTGTGGTTTCTCTGTGCGAGTGTGCCAAACCAGCACCTGAAAAAGAGAAGAAGAAGGATAAAAAATTATGCTGATAGTGCAAATGCTGGGTACTAAATAAAGAACGAACAGGCTGGTCTGCCTGAATAAATACAGCACAGATGCAGGTGGATGGCAGAGCTTTACTGATACTGCGTAAGACTGGATATTTTTTCCATTAAAGCTGCTGATACATGATTTTTTCTATTTTTGTTTGTCAGAGTAGAAACTCATGGAACACTGAAAACTTTAAAAGATAATTTTGATATAAAACAAATTGGATCTTATATTTTTGTAGTACTGACCATCGTTCCCACCAGTAATAATTAAAAATAAGGTACCCGGTGGTGTTTTTTGAACATCGTAGTGCTATGGAGTGTTGGAGATTAGAAAGACGTGACAAGGCCAGAATTGTAAATCCTGATCTCTTATCCAACATGTAACAACAGCAAAAGAGAAAAGCTACTAAAGTTGTGAATGGTCCTATACACCTGTATGGCTACAGAAATGATGAAGAGTTACAGTTTGTTTTTGAAAGATTCATAGAGTGGAAAGAAATGTGCTCAGCAGAAACAGTTTAGGCCATAGAGTTTATTCTTTTTCAAAGAGATCAACCTGAGTTGGGTTAACTTCTGTGGAACAAGCTTCCATTTTGGGTTCTGGAAGCAGACACCCTCAACACATTTAAGAGCAGGCTTAGGAAGTTCCTTTTTGATGGAGCGTATAGTTAGAGCTGGCTTAGGAGAGTCCAGCACCATCCCTTAGTTACAGTATGCTGCCATTGGACTAGACTACCAAGTAAGTCTAGACTTGCCATGATGCACTGAGCTCTTCTCTTCCTCTCCATCTCCATCTGTACACACATCAATGTGCCTTAGCTTCTTCCCTGGAGTTTTTCTTTGCCACCATCACCAACTGCTTGCTCCTGGTGGGATTGTTTAGTCTCTGTAAGTAATATTATAAAGAGTACGGTCTAGACTTGCTCTGTATGGAAAGTGTCGTGAAATACCATTTGTTATGATTTGGCGCTATATAAATAAAATTGAATTGAAAAGTCAGACCAGCTCAAATTGACAGAACATCAGTAGTAGAAGCAAGATTGCTCCAATAAGTAGTGAGCATGTTGACATGTTCTTCATAGGTAACAGTGTCTCCCATCAAAAGACAAATGTTTCTCCTGTGATGGTAATTACATGTGATCAGAACTGTTAATGAGTCTCTCCTTATCCACTTGGGTATTCCACATACTGACTCAAAGATCAGAGACACACACTACATGCCACTGTAATGGTCTAAAGCTAGTGGGTAGCTGTGTTTCATTCACTGATGATGCTCTGATGAAACAGCTGTCAGATGATAAACACTGCCGTGTTCTTCAAGAACAGATTGCATTGTATCCTCCTGCTGTTGAATTTGATGCTCACCATTCTGCCAAGAGGAATTCCTCACACAGTAACCGGTCTGACACCTCCTGAAATGCATCAAATCAAAAGCAGTGCGCACCTCACTGCAGCTGTTTGTCTTGTGTTCGCAGCCAATTTCACAGCAATATATTGGTGAGAAAACACTGCAGTGGACACAGAGATGAATGTATTCCTGGAGATTGGCTCGGATTTCATTCCTCAGAGATTTGAGTGAGGTTGCTGGATTAAAAATGTATTGTTTTTTAGTGAATTGCTAATGAGCTTATAATTCACGTGTGTGACATTTCTGTGTCTAAAGCAGCACATACACACACACACACATGCAGACTCACAGAGCCATGATTTATTGCTGGCTACAGTCGTTTCTGGGCTTCTTCAGGTGGAACATGTCACTTCCTGCGCACTGTGCTGCTAATTGGCCCACTTTGCATATCTAACGAGGCTAATGTAGCAGCCACTAAAGCATCACTCCAGAGCTGTGGGGAAAATGGCATCGGACGTGTGTGTGTGTATGTGTGTGTGTGAGCGTGCGCATGTGTTCGTGCACGCACACCAATTATGCAGCCGGAGTGCCCTCCATGTTCCCCTGGATTCACACACCTCTGTTTCTCCCTCTGCTCGGGTCTCTTTCTCTAGTTTGCTCACCATTTTCCTCATTCATCACGTCCACTTTTTCTCCTATGGCTTTGCTCTTGTTTTTACCTCTCAGTCCTCTCCTCCTATCTTTCTCTTCCTCCCTGAGGCAACTTGGAGACAAAAAGCATTACCAGGTTAGAGGTTTTTTTTTTTTTTTTTGCCTTAATAGCATAAGTCAAGGAACAGGGCAGTTTTCTCCCATCAGGAGGAGAAAAAAAGGCAGAAGCTGTTAGAGTCAGTTACACTTTCTGAAAAGAACCCAATACATTTGGTTGTTAAATAATAGAGACCAAGGCGTGTACTAAGGTGGATTTACAGTTGTCAGTGGTGGAAAAATTCTGTAATGGAGACAGCTGTACTACAATTTCTCAATGCTAATATGTCTGCAATAAGCCAAAATCAGTTATTCGTCAGTCTATTGTGTTGTGAGGTTTACATAAACCACTTTATTTGGAGAGAAAAGGGAGTGCAATTGAAATGTCAGTAATAATTCTTCAATACACAGTATGTTCTGTAGCCAGCCTCAAGTGGACGGTCAAGGAATTACAGTTTTTGGTACTCCCGATTTGGCTTCATTTCCAGGCCACTGAGGTTGCCGCTTCAGTAAAACTGTGTGCACACAGCTATGGCAAGTACAGTAAGTCGAAGTTAATTCAGTTAGTCAGTAAACTGTAATGATGTTTACAACAGACAGTGAGTGAGTCATTTTGCCTTTGTGTGTTTTCATCAAACATCTGATTAACTTAGTGAGAATTATTTACTCAAATATTAGTTCTGTGTTGACCCTACTATTTCATGTCAAAATGGTTGCTGTGAAAAAGCTCTGCTCTTCTTGCTGATGTGAAATGAAGGAAATGGTGGCGCTGAATAGAGAATCACGACACCAAACCACCTGAGTCTGAAATCATTTTGGATTTGACGCCACAGGTGGAAAAATCATGGATAATGGTAAGCCCACCTGACTGTCTGACTTACAGTAACATACCATAACAAAAAAAAAGTCACCAACTCGTCATGCAGAGTTCTACAACTTAGCGTAGGATCAGCCTGCATGTTGCGTTAAAAAGACCAGATTAGATCAATACAATCACAGCACATGGTCCATATACAAGCTCTCGATCGTGTTACTCAATCCTCTTCAGCAGATGCACTCTGAGATGTTCAAATGTCACTTTTCAGAGCACGTTAAGGACTTGAGACTGTTTGATCAGCTGCTGCTTCCAAGAATAAACTTCAGGATTGTCCCTTAATGGGACAGAGGGGAAAAAATCTAATCCATTTGAAAGGATTTGGGGATCAGATCCCCCTAAACCAGATCTAATCGAGGTCAGAGATCCATTTAGCCACATTAATGAAATACAAATGAAGTTAAGGAGAAACCTGAAAACCAATCCAAATGAAATAGACAGCAGTGTAGTCTTTCAATCCGTGGCAGCAGAAGACGTGTCCCGTGTCGCTTTTCTTTCCTCTGTGTCATCCTGTCTTCTTTTTTTAACTCCACCTTCAGTCAATTCATCCATCTACCCCCTTTTCTCTACATGGGTTTTACTTCCCCTCCACCCCCCCTCTCTTCTCTATCTCATTTTCCTCCTGTGCTATCATCTGTCTCCATCTGTTCCTGCCTCCCCCTCCTCTCTTGTCCTGTCACTACTGTCTGTTGCCATTACTCTCCTGCTCTAACTACATCACAGCCCCTGTCAGTCGTCTCCAGATACTGACCCGACCCGAGCATTTCTGCCTTCCTTTGTCAAGGTCGGGATTCAGGCCCTGTGATCTGATCCCAGATACCTTCCTCAAAAGTGGATTGAGCCTGAGTTAGGGTGTGTCACAGCTGCTGCAAAAGGCCATCGATATCAGATCACTTCAATCACAGACACAACCAACCAGACTCAAACATAAGGTGTACAGACACAGATATTTACAGGTCCGTCAGGATTTAGCTTCACTCATCAACAAAACTAAGAGCTGTGCTATGACTGATGATGTCTACTCATGTGATTATATCATGCAATCGAATGATTATGTGGTATATGTCATGTATTATAGTACAGTACAGTATAGTATAGCATATCTGAGCCTGGTCTTGTTGGCTGCTAATGCCAGATTCAGTTAGAAGTAGTTAATTAGCAGTTGCCTACTCTAAAAAGTAGTTAGGTTAAAGCAATCTGTCTGTGAAGGATCTGTAAATCATAGGGAGTTGAAGCTTTGCATAGCATAGCTTAGCATAAAATATGATGCCATTTTACCAAAATCACTGAATGAAGTTGTGCTTTGTACTTTTTCCTCATAGACTGCATCAAACTGGACGTGCTCCACTCTGGTGATGTCAGAGGAGAGAAAGCGTTTCATTGGATGTAAAATTAGTACACACCCCCGAGTGCAGGATGACATCATCAACAACTTCTAATTGTTAACCAGGAAATTACAAACTAAATTACCCCAAAAATACCTCAAACACGGTTTTGCATATAGTATGATGACGTGATTATAGAAAGAGTTTCTTGGTATTATCATTGGTTGAGGGTGATGAGAAATGATGACAATATTTTATCCATATCTTTTATTCTCCGCGAAATGTCACTTTGGGCACACAGGAGAAGTTAAAGGGATTTTCTTGGGTTATTCTTGGGAGGTGTGAGTCTGTAAAACGCCTCGTAGCAGCCACCCTCAGCTCTTTTCCTTCGGGAAAAAAATCCGTTAGGATTTTCTGATTTTCTGTGGATTTAAAGAAAGCTCGATTGATTCCCCCAAAAATACCACATTCCTCACAAAGTTAAGGTCACTTTAAAGCTACAGGATTTATATTTAGGTTTTAAAGATTGATGCCATGCTCACAACTGTCCATTTAATATAAAGCTAAAGTTTAGCGTAAAGACTTGACACAGGACTTCCCCTTATTTTAAAATATCTACCAAACTGCACTGACGCTTCATTTATTCTTCAAATCTCTGAAATAATATTTACTTTTAAAAAATGCTTCAACGATTACTTGACGTGCAAATGGAAAAAGATGGATTGTAGTGTTATTTATTATTTAATCATTATTATTATTCTATTCAGTTTTTCTTTTTTAACTACTTTTTAAAGAATACCATCCATCATCATAATTGAAGTTAACCTGCGGTGCATTACGTTTATATTATATTATCGTAACTGCATTGCTTTCTAAATATTTGTTCATTGGTTAAAAATAAATAAATAAAAAGACGTCACTGAACATAATCGGTTATGAGTTATGACCTCTGGATAGACGGAGTCGTGTCATCTTCAAACTGCTTTAACAGTGATGATGTCACATCGCTCTGCTTTTGTCACAGTGATGTGATGAAAGCTGATTTCACGTCTTCTCGGTGCTGGGTGATGACTGATGATGTCACAGCCCGCTAATGGTCTATATTAATATCAGCGGCAGGGCACCTCCATTAGTGTAATGGGGCTGATAATGATGATGATAGTTTCAATGCAGAGCTGTCTGCTGCGGCAGCAGCAGCCAGCAGTAAGTGATGATCCAGCAGCTCTGGGGGTCTTTATCCTATTCCCTGCAGGAAACATTTACCCATAACCCACCAGGGACTTAAAGTGCAACAGTGTGACCTGCACGCAAATGGTGAAGCAGTAAATTTAGATTTCACATTTGTTGATTCCAGGTGAAGCAGCTGCTGCACTTTTCTCCACAGAGACTGAAAATATGGTTTGAAGATGGCGGCTCTGCCACCGGCATGAAATTATAATAAAATACTCATTACTACTGGTCTAAATATTCATAAACAAAACTAAAAACCTGCTGGGGTCCTGTGGATGCTGCCATCTGTTGTTTGAGCCTCATCATCAGCAGGTGTGTAGCAGGCAAATCTACACCCTGACCATGTACTGCACCAACTGAACACCCTTCTCTTTGAGTTCCCGTGAAATGTTTGCAGCGCTTTTCTCATCGCCCTCAACCAATGATAACACCAAGAAACTCTTTCTATAATCACGTCATTGAAGAAGCAGCAGTCATTTTGGTCAGCTAAACAGAGAGTGTTTCACAAGATGCAAAATTAGTATATGCCTCTGAGTGCAGAATGAGTCATCTACAGGTTTTTATTGTTTACTAGGAAATGACAAACTCAAATACCTGAAAATACTTTAAACATGACTTTTGTTGTGATTGTTAGGCCAGATACTGAAGTAAAGGTGATCTATAGCGTAAATATATGTCATAAAAACAGTGACTTCATGGGGACTTTAACACATCCACTGTCATGTACAAATAACGAATTCAACAACTTAGCACATGCATCTGTTGAGGTCATGAGGGAGAATCAGTAATGACCTGTTTTACAAATGAACAGATCAAATTATGTGCTTAAATCTTAGTGTATTTCACTTCTCCACATATTGTATGATAGAAGCTTAGAGAGAGAACAGAAGTTCATTCACTGTAATGTTAGCCTGCTGAGGTCCATCTAAATATGAAACCATTTAGAATCAGAGCTAGAAAATTCTGTTCTCCCACTTTTATTTTGAAACAGTTTTGTTCAACTCCCTTACATCACTTCCTGTCTTTTTTCTCATCTTTGTTGTCTCTCTTGGCAGCATGGCTTCCTCTTAAAAGCCTACTGCAGGAGCGAACTAAACCATGAGCACCTTTCTCGAGGCAGAGTACCTGTAGTGAAAAAATCACATTGGAAAAATGTCTGTGAACAATAATATTTTTGTTCATAATGCTTCTAAAATGTTTAAATCATAGAAAAAGACATCTTTTATTTCCAGTTATCTTAACAAATCAACAACTCCCCACACTCACACATATCTTTGGACGCATGAATGTTCTGCTTCATAAATGATGAGACATCCTGTGTGTGTGTTGACTTTGTTGCCTCAGGGTGAAGCAAATGTCATGAAGGTCTGCCAATTAGATTTGCTTTACTACGACTTAACACTTATTATATCATAATATAATATCATAATGAAGATTATATGCTCACTAAAAACCTCAGAAGAATTATTATTATTTATTGTTATTATTATTAGAATTATTATAGATATTCATTGATCCCTCTAAGGGAAATTCTTTTTTGATTCTAGTTCACAAACACACACACACGCATGCCCTGGCAGCAGCTGAGGTTCGGTACCTTGCTCAGAGACATCATATTTCATAGCTCTGTGGCCAGTTATTGTTGATGTTAGTCTTTACCAAAATGTCCAACACACTTCAGGCTTCAGGCTACCTACGTCTTAATCTTGTGTTGTGATTCCTGACTAAGCTAATCCCAGTTTTTTTTTGCAGGATTAAGAATGTGGAGGTCAGAAGAAGGCTGCAGAAGACTGATAGATGCTTACAAAACTAACAGCTCTTGAATCTGCATATTTACATCTGCATGTTAAGAAATGTATTTGTGCCACCAAAAAAAAATTTTTTTGTGATGCATACATCAGACACTGCTGATTGGTTAGAGCTAAATAATCTCCGGGGACAACTGGGGACATCGTGACGCTTTTAGCTCACATATTCCTTTAAAAGGTAAAAACATAATAGAATCCATTTCTCACAAAAAGTCCTTTAAGGCGGCTCTGTGACAGTTGTCAAGAGGATGAGTGGCTTCATAAAACCAAGTGCCAACAGGGGCTGTGGTGATTTGAGATGAGCTGCATCGATCTAAGCTGTCTAAGCACACAACTAGAATTGATAGCGCTATAACGCCATTTCTATCCAATTCAAGCCGTGTGTGTCTAAGTTTAGCCGGTGCCACCAGCTTAAAGCATGACTCATGCTGTCAGTAGTGGGGAGAGATGCCCCATGGTTAGTTACTGCTGGGATGGTAGCCGTTATTATGAATGCAGTAACATCTAATATCCCCAAACACACACACATGCACGTGCACACACACGCACACACACGCACACAGGTACTACATTAGGACAGATAAATTGGGATTTTATTAAACCCTGCTGTGTGTCACCAACCTCCATTATGCAGGTCAATGCAGTCTGATAATATATTTATCACGTTACTGATCGGCTATAATCAAACAGCGCTGACTGTGAGAAGTGAAATGGAGAAAAATCACTTTCATTTTATAGACAAACAAACCGACAAACCTGGACTCCAGATATGATTACCTTTGACCCTTAAAACACTGGAGGTTTTATCAAGGGCTGCAACTTTTGGCTGCAGTGGTGCAGGCCACAGGGGTGTCCACTAAAAAAACTTGCGACAAAGAAGTTCCAACTTTTGGAAAAACGCAGCCCAATGTCCTACTGTGGCAGCAAATCAGAACGGTCAGCCTAAAATATCTCTGAAACTGAGACTATCCAGGTGGATTGATGGACTAAACTCTGATACTCTACCTGATATGTTCTTTGTTTATTTCACAAACCCAGCTTCTAAATCTGAGTCTGGGTCACAATTTATTCTGCAAGATAGTGACACTATCTGATGGCTTTAGGGAGGGGGAGAGCGAGGTTTGTCACCAAGGTGCCAGTCCATGAGGTAAAAATAACACCTGTGGAACATCTGTCGAGCTTTATCCTGCACTGCAAAACTAATCTGGTTAAAACTAATACTTTTAGACTTTGATGAAACTAAAACAATATTAACCTACTATCTAATGGAAAGTCTATCACTGTAAAGAGTCAGCAGTGTGTGTGTGTGTGTGTGTGTGTGTGTGTGTGTGTGTTATGTCTGTGCGATGACAATCTGTGTCAATCATGTAACAGGTCAGTGGAGGAATAAACAAATGTAACTGTAAAAATTGATGTCAGCAGTGCTTGGTTACTGACCCGGGTGCAGTTGTTGGCTTTGGGCTCCAGGTCGGTGACCTTGGTGATCTGCTTGAGGAAGTCAGACTCCTGCATCCCCGGCTGGGAGCCACGCCGCTTGAACTGCGCCCGCGGGTTTGCCAGGATCACCTGGAGGTTCACCGCAAAACCTGAGGGAGAGGGGGGGGGGGGGCAGAGAAAGGTTAGCCAGCATGGATTAAAAGCACATTATGAGTCTATTATAATCTCAGCAGAAAATGAGTGAGTGCATTAGTGTATCTAATGACTATGATATGGAAGATATGAAATTCATTTACCACAGGGGTCTACCATTCTCCTGTGATAATTGTGCTATAGAGGAGAAGGAAAGCATGAGAAAGTCAGAGGAAATGCTCACGATGCCACTGTGCTGCAGTAGAGGAGAGGTGGGGATTAATGGCCGGCTTGCAACCAGATTTAATCAACCTGATTAGAGAAATTGGAAAAAATCTGACACTACGTAATTACTTTGAAAGCAAATAGATATTAGCTGCCCTCCAACTAGAAATATGTTTGAAGGTTGAGAAGAGATTCGGATTGAGTGTTCAAACACCCTTCCAAAGCTCAAACAATCCACATGGTCACTTCATATACAAACCTAAACACAGAAGCTGAAGCTAACCCACTCTACTACTCTACTTAACCTTGTTCCCCTCAACATGTGTGTGGAGAACAAGTTCACACATAAGATGTGTTACCTGAACCCGAGGCTAGAGATATGAACGTGTTGATCAGGATGTGTCTCTTTAACATTATTTGGCCTCCAACTCTAGCTGACTGGAGGAGAGGGAACAAAAAGTTGAATAACAGTTGTCAATGTGTGCAGTTTGCTTGTGGATTTATGGTATCAGTCTCTAGTTGCAAGACTTCCTCTATACAGCATTGTTTATTTAGTGACTTATAGTTCCATTTAGAGTAAAATAGACAATAAATTAGGGTTTGCTTTAGGCCGTGGCTATGTTGTGATGGACAAGTCATTCTCAGTGTAAGACGCCAAGACAAGTATAAATCCAGATTCCGTTACTGCGTTGACTATTTCTCTGCACAAATGTTTTCAGAAACACATTTTAGTTAATGTTGTTGTAGCTGTACAGTGGTCCCTCGTTTATTGCGGGGGATGCATTCTAAAAATAACCCGCAATAAACGAAATCCGCGAAGTAAGTTTTACAATTATTATACATGTTTTAAGGCCGTAAAACCCCTAACCATACACTTTTATACATCTTTTTACACGCATATTGTACAGTACTTCCTTAATTAATCAGGACGCAGAACAACAACAACTACATCTTTAAAACAGTGACTGCAGCATCAGGCTGCAAAACCATTCCAAATATTATTAAAACTTCAAAATGGCCAACATCCAAATCACAAAAGTTTTTAATGTGTGACAAAATAAAAACTGTACTGTGTGCTGCAGAGATGCCATGGCATCTTGTGACTAATCATGAATCATATCACATATTTTCTGTAAAAATAATCACAAAATGTTTTGGTTTTTTTTATCATATCATGTAGCCCCTCTGGATAATAAGCTAAATTTATTCTTGCCATAGGGAGCCTACACACATAGCATGTAGCTCTAACTATACACTATGGATATCACAGCACCAGGGGCTGAATTATGTATGAAAGTGTGTATTCTTGCAGGTATTTGGTCATACAGCAAAGTGTTGATTAATGTGACATTTTAGTCTGATGATGAAAGATGACATGAAGAGTCAGAGGATCAACAACAGTTACAACAGTTCATTGTGTGCGTAACATGAATGTCAAATTCCATTTAATCCATCAAAAAAGACCACCACCGCCTGAAGCTACACACTGTTAGTGTGGCTAAAGCTTTTTGTACACATAATACACAACATGTCTGTGGCTCAGAGTGCTGTAAAATACTGATATCATTCATTCTCAAAGGAAAACTTTATTATTATTAGAGTTTTTTTTTATTATAAATCTATGAACTACCTCCAATCTTCTAATCTGACTGGCTGTCCAGAGATAACATTAACAATAATAACATAATGCAGTCCCTATGATTTCTTCGAGTTCTCTGTGTTATTTCCCTTTAAGACCCCATGCAGTAGCCCCAGAACACCCCCACTAAGCCGAAAACAAATCCCATCAGCACCTTTTCTCCTTCATTCCACCTGCTGAGTAACCCTCTTAGCCTTCCTGCTGAGTCAGTATAGACAGAAATAAGGATGGGAAGGAGACAGACCTACATTCACAGAAATTTAAGTTGATATTAAATAACACAGCAGGGCATTTTAAAATCATGGGTCAGCACAGTAATTCAAACACAAAACAAACAGTTGGGGATCTAAATGTTCTATACTCAGAAAATGTATCTTTGAAACTATATTTCCATTAGTGCATAATCACCTGAAAATTATGAATATACTTTTTTTTTTATCTTGGCTCTAAACACTGGCTCTAGATAGAACATTTCAAAAAATTTTGCACGTCCTTCACTGTAGTTTCTCTTTCACCCTAGGAAGAAGAGGGTAAGTTTGTGATGTCACGGCTATACATTCACACCCCCCTGGTGGGCTACAATCTGTTACCCGTGGTTGGTAATGTTAGTACTTGACCGTGCGTCACTCAGAAAACAGCCAATCAGAGAAGCATGAGAGAGGAGATTCACAACCATACAGTGATAGTTTGTGGTACTTGAAACCACAACTATCTCAAAACTTCAAATAAAATGCCTGGAAGACAGGCGTGAGAAAACATGGACACCTTTTCTTGCATTTTAAATGCAAGGACAAAAAAGACACTTACGTCAAAATGTTGTTCATAATGTTGTTCAGCATTCAATACCGTCATTCCTCAGCAGCTTATAGAAAGTTGAGCCAAGTGGGTCTAAACACAGCTTTCTGCAACTGGATCCTTGAGTTCTTTACAGGGAAACTTCGGCAGTCCAGATTGGGAGCAAGACCTCCAATACAACACAGGAGCCCCTCAAGGCTGCGTGCTCAGCCCCTTGCTTTTCACTCTGCTAACCCATGACTGGACGACTGTACTGCAGCTCACAGTTCAAACCACATCATCAACTTTGCTGATGACACAACCATGGTGGGTCTGATCCGTGGGAATGACGAGGTCCTGTTCAGAGGGGAAGTGAAACAGCTCACTGACTGTTGTACCACCAACAACTTGTCCCTCAATGTGGACAAAACAGAAGCTCAACATGTCTGCACCGACCCCACTGACCATCAACATCTCCCCTGTGGAGATCATCCAGAGCTCCAAGTTCCTCTGTGGCCACAACACATGGACCTCACATGGACACAGAATACCAGACGCATCACAAAGAAAGTTCAACAGCGTCTCTACTTCCAGAAGCCATGTGGACGATTCATCACACCCCTTCCTTGTACTCTTCTTCCTGCTGCCTTCTGCCTTCATTGCACATACATGCACACTTTGCACCTCTTATCTCTACTGCTACTTAATTTTATTTCATATCTACCTCACTACTGTATATGCCTGCTATAGTCATACTGTTAATATCTATATGTAGATATATACATACACATTCAAGTCTGTTATGCTCTATCTGTGTGTTGTTTCATGTTGAATTGTTTGTCTTTATGCACTTTATGTAGCCCTTTTGTATTTTGTACTGTGTTGTGTTGTTTGTGCACATGTTTTATGCTTCATATAGCACCCTGGGTGAAACACTGTGTTCTCTGTATTATATGGCTGAAATGACAATAAAACCCACTTGACCTGACTTGCTGTATGGACAAAATCTAAAGGCTCACACTAATATTTAAATGCACCAAACCAGAAGCCTTTGAAAAAATTATCTATGCTTTTACATTTTTGCAAGAATAATGTAAGCTGATAAAAAAAAAGAAAATCAAACTGAGTCTGTGCAAGTTAATGGTCGTCCTCAAATCAGTGGCTGCCTTGAAGTTCGGGAACACGCATATATAATTCTAACATCATCAACAGCATATGTGATTTGTAGTAAATGGGTATAGCCTTTAAACGCCCCATCAAGAAAAATGCAAGTGTAGGTGTAGTTATGTTTTAAGCAGAGCAGCATTTCTCAGAGGGTTGCTGAAGTTTCAAGCGTGACAGGAGGATATTTGCAGACATTTCTGAAGGTCTCGGCATGATTACGGAATATTTATTTATGAAAATTGTGGCACGCCTTGGCAATCAGCACATTAGTGTGGGAATTCACCCCAAATAATTCACAATCCTTTGCCTCCTCTCTCTTCTCTCTCCCTCTTGGCTGAACAGCATTTTCTAGGCTGCAGCTATCCTAAGGTACTGACACATGGCCAACAGACAGAAAGTCCTCTGAGTAATGTGAGTGTCAGCGCAGGTCACACAGAAAAAAGAAACTGCAGACATGCAAATGGGTTTGGGCTTTATCATCCCCCTATAGGCTTAAGTTTGCTGCATTTTAGGCCAGGTCAACCATCACAAACACTCTACATCCTGCAGAGCTACAGCAAAGACTGAGAGCATGTTTAAAGATTCATACAGAGTCAGTGTTCATAGATTGGAAATTATATATTGTACTGATAACCACTACATTCCAGGATTAAAAGAAAGTACTCCAAAAGAATAAACTCTGATTGGCCAAAGACACAAACCGATCCTGATATAATATCTATACAGTTGTTAGGTTGCTTCGTTATCAGGCGTATTACTGCTCTTTGTGCGATACTGCAGGCTAATCACAGAGATAAATGCAGCTCAGGTGGACGGATAGATATGAGTGCAATTACAAGATAGACATCTCCTAACCTCCAGCCAGCCTCTGTGATATGGAGATCACAGCTTATCTGAGCCATGTTTGCCCAAGAGGCTATTGTCCAGACTCTGCACTAAGTTTGTCCCACTTTAATGCTGACCCACTCTAACTGACCTATATGACTGCATGTTTCTATTGAATGTTTTATTATCCTCTTTAGAGGAAAATATTTGCCTGTAGTTCATCGTTACAGCCAGCAAGTGAAATTGGAACTATTTTAACTTTATCTGCATGCTGAGATCTTTTCTGCACGACATGCATATGACTGTTTCCAGAAGGCCAGAACCATTTCAGGAAGTCAGGAACTTTACCAGGAACCAGAGTCTAAATTTAGTTCCTCAACTATATATCCTGGAGCCAAAAAAAAAAAAAAGGTTCCGGCACTGTGATTATATTTTCTGATCGCTCAGGAATTAGCTGGACAGAATTACAGTATTCAGTTTAATATAAGTTTCAGTTGTCAACGGTGAGGCAGAAACTGTAAGCGGTTTGGGGACGATGATTATCATTCAGTTTGAGGAAGTTGGTGTGCATTCAGGATTTGATGCAGGCTTTCAAACGTTTAAGAAAAATCTGCTTGTGGAAATAAAATTACTCAATATATTTGTTGGACCTCAATGATACACACAATGCATCTGTTGTGACACATGCTCTGGAGAGAGACTCCAGAAGACAGCTTTAAAAACAAAGTCATGCAGCCAGTCTAAGCAACACTGAGAAAGAGAGAGAGAACGGCAACTAAGATTAAACAAGAGAAAGCACACTTCTGATGGATTCATTGCAAAAGCTTGAAACACTGTAGATGTGCATGTCACGTCTGTATCCCTTCATTAGTGCATTCACAAACACACCACAGTGCAACATGATGACTTATGAGACATGTGTGTGTTATGCTAGTAAAAGCCTCAAGCAGCGATGAGGGGCTACAAAGGTCTGGTCAGCTCACATCTTTCTAACCCCACAGCCTCGGATTTGTGGTCTCTCTTCAGAACCACCCGACACTGACTCAAGACTTTAATCAGTCAGGCTTTGATGTGTAACCTTTCTAGTCTTCTGACCACTCAAGGCACTTTTACACTAGATTTATACAGTTAACAGATTTAACCATTCATGCGCCGATGGCATCAGGAGCAATTTGGGTTTCAGTATCTTGCCCAATCCTCACAGTCGAACCAGGGATTGAATCACTTACCATCTGATCAGTGGATGACCCACTCTACCTCCTGAGCCACAGATGATGTCATCATGCCAAATTTTGCCATTGACCAGCATGGATTTATGACAATTTATCTTTAAAAGCATAGCGTGGGATATGTTGAGGATACCCAGATCTGGGCTGCACACATATCAAAATATAACAGGTTACGTGTCATGAAATTGAATGTCCACTCAGGATGAAATTAAATGAGATTCTGGTCTACGAGACACAAGCAAGAGTCCACTTTTGATCTGGATGACCCATCAATTAAGAGAACAATGCTACGTTTCAATATTGTGTTGCATTAAAAATCAAACGTTAGAGCAATAATGAATAAAGAGAAGAATAAATACATACATAAGATGAGATAAACAGTAACTGTTGGCAGGGCCTCTTGTGCTTTATTGATTTGCCTTGTTGTAGTGTAACCTGAATCTTTGCTAGCCTGGGGGAACCATGTGATCAGCTGTCCTCTAGGTTTAAATGCAGCATGCTATCCATTTTTATTTTTGTTTCTTCTCTTTATTCACTCCCTCTCTCTCATCTCTGTTCTATCCCATCGATTTATGATTCATTTTCAATTCAGAGGCTGGTATGAAACACAAAGGAGTTTACCTCAGGGCAAAAACAGATATAAGCATACTCAGGAACCACAGCACTGTGACATTAAAATCAGATCACAAAAGTAAATGAACTGTTTTGGCAACCTCTATCACCAGCTGATATAACACTACAGTGATCCCACTTAGACCCACTTCAGGAAACACACACACACACACACACACACACACACACACACACACACACCATGTTTTTTAGTTTGTTTCCAATAGAGACAAGGACAAGTGAAAATCCAGGGAGAAAGGTGCCACAGTATCACCAACACAGTTTGATTGACAGGTCACCGCTGGGACATGCAGTGCAAAAACACCATGGCAACATGTACCTGGCTCCAAGGGAGACAAAGTCAAGCAGAAACCGACATGTTCATCTACAGAAAATGCTGCCTCCAGACCTCTGTATTGAAGTCTATAAAATAAAAACAGTCCCAACTTCTTTCAGTAAATTCATTATTTTCTAACATAGTTGCACTGGCAAAAATCATTTATTTTAATGTGCGTCTGGGCAGTGATTCCAAAGATTGCAGCTCTTCTCAGAAGAAGTCATTTTTAGGTGAGCAGTAAATCAAAATCCAGACTCCAGAACTTCCCCTAAAAACCAATACATGATACACACTCGTTTACATCTTGTTGTAGTCATAATCGTAGTCGTAATCATGAAAATGGGGGAAGCACTGGTTAGTAGTCGGTCTCAAAGTCTGCTCCCATCATCCCATAAATTTACTTCTGTATCCTAAGATTTCTGGTGTGTGTGCTTGTATGTTCATTTAAAGTCTGAATGTGTTGAAACAAAGGTAACATTTCATTAATCCTACCAGAAACTCTCTCTAAAAGCTAAAATTCTGATCTTGAAATTCCACAATTATGCTAATATCAACTTTTTACCTGCGGTGGTTTCCTTTTCATGCAAAAAACCCAAAAAACACTGCGTGGCAGAATACTTTATAGAATAAGTGAAACCGCAAATTAAAAATAAGCTGCAGTCTCAACAAGTGGCTTAATCAGACATGGAGGATAAAAGCTCCAACTCCAAATCAGAGTGCAGAGCATCAGGTGCAGCTGATTGTCTGAAAAACCTCCACCCTTACAACTAAATATCTAACAATTGTACTCCATACTCTTGTTTCTTAGAGCACTCGCTGACCTGGCTGTATGGGACAGATTTTCTTTTGCTGGCACTTCACACTGTGCCAGGTGTGACCATTTACCCACTCAGATGTTTTACTACCACATACTCTAACAAACCAAGAAGCATGAGCAAACGTGTTTTTTAGTTTTAGTTTTTAGTTTTTTTACACACAGTCAGATATTGAAACCTTACTACTACTGTTAATTGTACAGTAAAACGCTGTAATATTTGATGCCATATTTTACGGCCTTTTACTGTCATGGTTTGGCAGTTTTTTTTTACAGTATATTCTATTCACTATTTACTAATATTACTGTATATTACTGTAATATTAGAAAAGGTTGTACCATATCTATTATGGTAAAATTCTGCTTTTTACCCTAAAGTTTTTTTGTTTTTCTTTTAACATAAAATCTACAGACATTTTAAAATCTGTAATAAAACGCTAACCTTATCATCTGTATTAATCAACTGTACTAATACCATTTTACTGTAATATTAGAAAATGTTATACCGAATTTATTACTGTAAACTTCTGGCAACGACAGCCCTTTTTTACAATGCAAACCTCTGAAATACACCAGATTCTGTAAAGCTACATTTTTCAATGCATTTATTTCATTATAAAAGTATACCAGAGTAATACAGTAACTACATTTGCTGAGTGTAATATTCAGTTTCTTACAGCCTCACAAACTATGAACATCACCACAAAGTGCACATACACTTCACATGGGTAACACACACACATTCCATCGTCAAAGCGATGTGTGTTGACAAAACACCTGAGCTGTCCTGACCAGAGGAGCAAATAGTAACATTTACTGGGAGTAACTCCAGTTCTCTAGTTTCATTTTCCTAATTAAAATAGAAGAAGAGCATTCTATCTTTCTTCCATTTTAATTAGGAAAATGAATTCACACATCAGGGCATTGTTATGCATTTTACTCTGCCAGCTGGCAACCCAACAAAAACGACTCCACAAACTATTTTGGGTCCTGACCCCAAGAAGTCTTGTAAACACTTGCATGCACCTCCTTTGCATTTATTATTTTTCAATATATCTTCATGTTTGTCAAATGTTGTGTGTCTCAGGCTCTCCCAGGGGTTTGTTGGCTTAGGGGCAGTTTCTGTAATTCATTCCAGAGCATTACAGTAGCAGAACTAAAGCATTGAATTAAAGTGCATTTTAATGTTACAATAAACAATTTAAGTGTCCTGAGTGAACTGTACAAATTAGAAGTTATGCAACATTTATCCTCCATCTGCTTAATCTATATTTCTCTAGAAGTAACACACACTTTGCTAATGTGCTTTCCCCCCATTCAGCTTCTTCTGTTCTGCCTGTGCTTGAGTGCAGAAGAAGGTCTTTAACCGTTGCTGCACTGTCTTTTCCCTCCTCTCATCTCACCATCTCAGGAGCAGGTTGTAAACACTGAGGTTACTTCGGGTTAAACACGTCCATGTCCCTATCTCAGGGAACAAGGCACAAGTACCACTTCAACAAAGGCACGACCGCCTTTGTGTCGGTGTGTCTGCGTGTGCATGCACCCTGTATTGTTGTGTTTTATATAAACATACAGTTCATATACTCCAATGCTCTCTTTGTTAAGACGCAGCTCTAATGTGCTTCTTGAGAACCGCATATGTGAATATCAATTCAAGTGCTGGCAGGTGTGTGCTTGTGTTCTTTCAAACATATGCATGATGAAGTCATTTTGTGTGCACATCACAAACACACACTGAAGTGAATAGTACTACCATACCATCATTGTCCAGGCTCCATTGGGTCTGGCTAAATGAGACAGAGCAATAGTGGTGAGGCTTTAGTGATCTGCTAACAATACAGCGCTGTCTAACACAATACTATTAGGACACGCACTGGCACGCATTCAGTGCTCTGCAGAGACCCCATTGTAAATCCTATGAATAATAATTTAAGAGTGAATAAAGTTTGGTCTGTTCGCTTAGCGCAGCTGTTGTTCTTGCAGACTTTCAAGCGGCGGGGAAAAAAATGCTTCCTAATGCACCACAGCAGTAAATCTTAGCGTTGCAAATTGACAGTGTAATTATATAGTGCAGTGTAAAAGTAAGGCCGATAATTACAGTGTGTTTGTATGTGAGAGTGCGATTAGGTGTAACGGGATGTATGGGACGAGGATGGAGGGATGAGATCTTGGCCCGTGGTGGAACGGGAAAAAGGTGGAGGCGGAAGAGAGAAGAAGAGAGGCTCGCTCTTGTTATCATGGTATAATTAACACTAATCCCAAGGGCAGACCTTTGCATGTGTGTGAGTCAGAGAGTGCATGCGTGCTCTGGAGGAGCCATTAGCCGCGTCCACATATGTGTTTGCAATGAT
This sequence comes from Larimichthys crocea, assembly GCF_000972845.2. Lineage (NCBI taxonomy): Eukaryota > Metazoa > Chordata > Actinopteri > Sciaenidae > Larimichthys > Larimichthys crocea. The sequence goes on along the minus strand of NC_040013.1, from coordinate 44,745,418 downwards.
AAGCACGCGATCACCACCACTCATATCTAGAGAATTAAAACAACATTTAATATTATTTATTCACATAAACTGTCTCCAGCAGAGTGTAAATGTGTGGGTGAGGTGTGATAATGAGCGGTGACTGACGACCGCTTATTGTTTGGTCAGTGTGATGAATTATTTTCTCTCAGGTCAGAGGGAACACTGGTGCTGCTGAACACTCTGATTGGATTTTTACACTGGAGATATGGAGATGCAAATAGATTTATGGAGATGTTTGCTTAGTCTTTACTTTCCATTACAACGATAATGACTACAAGACAAATTTGGACTCAGCGTCTCTGTTTAAAGACTCTATCACTAACCCGAGCTGATGCAGTGTTATTGTAAAGTTGGATTTTAGATTCACTCTGTTCTAAATGACAGCTCGGAATGATATGGTTTTGTTTTCTCCAGCACTGATAATGAGATAACTGATATTTAACTGATATGAGTTTGAAGGAAGTAGATGAAAGAAAATGTGTCAATCATCATTTTAGTCATAGAAGCTTATGATTCTTAGAATCACAAAGGAACACTTTTTGAGAACATCAATAATCACTGTCATGTTCGTGTGTTGAAGGTGAGGTCAGTCATTCTGGAAAAAACATGGCTGACTCTGAATCTCATCAAATACCATAATTGATGAAGAGCAGAAACGCCAGCTGACATGTTGTGCTCTACCTTTCCCTCTCTAAAATCTCGGTTCTGCACAAAATTAAAAATAAATACACCTAAAGTGAATTAAGTAACACTTCCATCTTTATTCACGTGCAGTAGTATAATTATTTTGTGATAAAGACTTTTTTCATCTGCCCAGCACCTCTGTGCGATCTGTCTGCTAGAACAGCAGCATGGAACTCCTGAAAGCAGTTGTCAAGTTGGCATTTTTAACTTTTTGCTAAGCTAAGCTAAACTAATCATCTGGCTCTTGGAATGAAAGCAAAGGCATCTATTTCCAAAATGCTGAACAACTCAATTATGATTTGCAAATTTAGTCAACTAGAACTTTAAGGTTCGAGAAAAAAACAGTGTTGTTGGTGTTGATGGGATGTCAATATTAGTCAATGATGTAGAATTTAGACACTTTGTATGGCAAACCATTCACCCTGAGCCTCTGCTTATGATATCTTGTGGCCGTGTAACACACCGTGTATCACTTACTACTTATGCCTTTGCTTGTCAGAGGGAACTGTATTTATTTGCGTGACCACAACAGAGGGGCACACTATGAAGCCAGATGAATGGATTAGGGAGATATGGTGAGCCTGCATCCAGGGTTTTCAATGTTACAAAGATGGCTCTCTTTTAACTTGGCTAGATCGTCATGGTAACTCATGCTGCTGTTATGTTCAGAGTTTCAGATTTAAATCATCAAAAAAAGCGACACCCTTCCATTGATCAACCCCTTTGGACTGAGGGTAAAGAGTTCTGCCCAGAGGGGAAGTTTAGCAGGAGAATCGATCCACTAGCTTTTGCTGATCATATTCTCTATGAGCGATATGGATTCTCAGCTGAGGGAATACATTGCATATGCAAACTTGTTGAACTGTTCATTATGAATGCCACTGAATGAAGTCGTGCAATTACAGTAGTGCCACCTACGTGCATTTAGTTGGTGATGCAGAAAAAGTGAGCAGGAATCCTGTAGTCTGCACTATTCACAAGGTTGTTCCTGCTTTCACTGTACTGTTTGTGGTGTTTCCTGGCTGTTTGCCCACACTGGCTATGAAAGAAGCCTTCTATAAAATCCAAAGTAGCATACATTAATAGTTCACTATATTATTAATCAGTGTGACATTTACTTGCATATGAAATGCGGAATAATTCCTTCATAGGATTCCCTGGAGTCACAGGCCTAAATGCAGTAGGGTCATATCGACACTTAAAATGTTAAACACAGGTCATCTACACACTAAAAGCATGATGAAGGCACAGCGGCTACAGTTGGCAACAGCGTATGAATTTACACGAGTAACTGTATTTTTTTTTGTTTTTTAGGTGCCATGCAATTTGTCTAATTTGTGCAAGAGTCAAATGATGCACCACACACCCTTTTCCATGAGGATGTGCAGAGCCTGAGTTGATGACCACTGTGGTGACGCCCATTACCTGTGATCGAGTTTTTGGTCGAGCCAGTTAGCGTAAAGAGTGCCTGGCTATGTCGAACAGGCTTTGCAGTACACCACTCTGGTCACTTGTGATCACATAGATCACTTTGAGCATTTGACCAAAACAACCAACATTGTTGTCTGTTCAGACTGTTCTCAGAGGAAAAAGAACACAGAGTACCTGTGACTCTTATGTAACATTCATTTGTTGATTCTGTCCATACACAAAGAATATGCTGCTTTTTCTTTAATGTACTTATTTGCATGTGTGTTTTTGTTCTGAAGTAGAGAGCAGAAGCAGCTTTTAATTAAAAAAAAAACAAAACATTTTTATTCTCTTAGTCACAGCATCTGAACATCTGAAATATGAAAGTTTTTAATGTCTGAAGAGTTTCTATGTGGCAAATCAAAGTGCTCTCCTACAATGAGGTGGTAATATCTGTTAGAAAAGATGACCAGTCTCTCACACAGTTTTCTTTATTTAATTTTTAGTCACAGTATTAGATGAAAGAGAATAGAATGGTAGTGAACACTGGAGTTAGTGGAGGTTATTTCTAAAACATATTAAAAACATGATATGATGTAATAAAAACATAACCTGTTTGAGTCCTTTACATAGGCCATTTTAGGCTGGTGCTTAAATAGGAATCATGCCTCAATAGTTACCCTTTTATGAGACGTATGAGTAGGTGGATGCTTCGATTTCATTGGTGAATGTGTGTAGAAACCTTAGTTAATTAAGTTAAATATTGAATATATATAAGTGCTTTATTTGGAATGTGCTGTGGAATGGGAGAGAATTGACTGGTTTTGGTTTTTGGCTCCTATGTGAAGAGAACTGACATGCACAAAGGATTTCCTCAGAAAATAAAAGTCAACCTGTTTTTCCTGCCCACCTCCTGGTCAGTGTGATGTCTTCCATGCCACCCTGCACCTCTCTTTGCAACAATATTATGATGCACTTTACTGCCTAAATCTGGGAAAAGATCTACCCCTGAAGAGGTAAAATAGTTAGAGACTTGAGCACATTTAGTGGAGAATTTCTCATAAATATAGTAAAAGTTGCAACTGTGTGATCTTTGCCTTCTAGAACAATTTTTTTTAGAAAGAAAATGTAAGAACAGCAGGACAAGAAAACACCACATGAAACCATTTCTGCTCATTAATGCTCAAGAGCATTAATATAAAATGAGATATTTAAAAGATCACAAATAAACATAATATGACAAATATATGCTAAATAGAAGCAATACTTTAAGAGTGCAGAACTAAATTTCTACTGAGGCCCGGGGAGTCTTTCTGCGATGACACAAACTGGTGAAATCTCAGACTTTCATTTTGAGACTACTGGGTTTCATCTAATTTGTAATCTCAGTATACTTTCATTCAACTCTCTGCAATCCCGCTTTGTGATTTATCTTAAGAATAAACAATCAAAGCAAAAGTAGCACAGAAGGAGCTCCTGTGTGGGGGAGTAAGAGTCAGAATATTAAATTGGAAAGATCAGATCTCATTTTATGGTAAACTGATCCATGAAAACAGCTCAATAGAAAAGTTGCCTGATCTCCTCAGGTAAACTCTGAAAGAAAGAGCACAGCAGGTCTTTTCGCGTTCATTCTTTGTCCTGAAGAAAGTCAGTGGTAACTGATCTGTAATCAATAGACTGTTCAATAAAATCTTTCAATGTTTCAGAATTAAAAAGAACCATTTCATTTTCAGAGTTTGACAGTCAGGACCAGAGTACCTCATTTTTTTGACTGCCCAGAGAGGCTGAAAAATGAAATCCATGTTCAAATAAAATGCTAATGATATTCCTCTGTTGTGATTTGTTATGTATGTGTGGGGCCACTATAATCAAACGATTTTATTCAAATCAGACGATGAGTGAACTGTGGGCTTTGAACGTTTGAACGTCCACTTTCATCATGGAACAACAACATGAGTTGATCAAGTTGAAAGTTTGATTTTTGAAAGGTCAGGGGGGTAATTAAATTCACTGACCTCTGGTTAAAGTGGGATTTGGCAGGTGGGGTAACCCTACGACCTGGTATAAAGACCTGGTCATAGCAGTTTCCTGCTTCACAAAATTTAATTTAGGGGGTTTTACACTATTGGTCAAACAAAACAATAAATTTCAAGTTGTGTATGGAGTTCAAAAACTGATATAATGTAATAAAAAGGTTAAATGCAATGCAAGAATAAATGCATTCAGAGAAGCCCCATTCTTCATCCCAGTGATGATTCCCGTTGAATACACTGTGGTTATTTTGCTGGATTCCATTTATAAAATCCGCAATCAGTTTTCTTAACACAAAGTAACACAACAAGTTATCTGATATGTTATCTGAGTTTTTCCTTACCAGCCATGTCGGTGGCGAAAGGTCGGTCCGGTCTCCAGCCGGTGTACCAGCCCACAACTTTACCCCCGGACACCAGGGGGCGCTCGTATGCTCTACCACCTACAAAACCCACCGGCCAAACAGACACACCTCGAGTACTGCGCATCTGCAAAGAAAGAAGAGGAAGACCAGTTTGAATAAACAGGTATTGAGCTGCTTTTACAAATCTCAGACACCGCAGACATCGCAGAATGTAGAAAGGAAATGTAGGAAACGCATCCCAAAGGATTGTTTGGAGCCACCACTTCAAGAGCAACGATCACCTTTTGTTTTTAGGGATGTAGGACAACCAGCAGACCCTGGTCAGAAAATCTAAGCAACCTATTTGTAATGTAAGGGTGGATCATATCGGAGCATGTATTCTGGTCCCTGACTGTGCAGGGCTCTATATGTGAAAAAAAGAACTTTAAAATGAACTTCATTGGAAGCCAGTGTGAAGCAGATAATATCAGAGTTATGTGAGTTACTTTTCTCGACCTGGTCTTGCTGCAGTGTTCTTGACCAGTTGTAGACGGTCCAGAGACGTCTGACAGAGGCATAGTCTGATCAAAAATAACACCAAGATTTCTAAGAGAAGACTTTACCGCTGGAGAGAGTGGTCCAATGCAATGACAACCTTTGGAGCTATGGAATCGGATACAATGATGAGGCCCTCAGTTTTTTCTCTTACTTTAAAAAAATCATTAGCCATCCAGTCCTTAATGGCAGACAGACAACTTATCAAAACAGCCATTAGGCCTAAAAGAGACATACCGTGGAATATTATCAGCATAGCAGTGATAGGAGACACATTATCATTTCCATACAATTGAAGATGGCTGGTGTACCAAAGACTGTCTTCTGATATGTTGAAGGAATTCAGTGCAGCGGTCTGGGGTTTTTTGAATATAGTCTCCTATGTGAGGAGGACAAAAAGCAGTTTGACAGCTGTGATATTTGAAATCAGCAGGGGGCTCAAACATTCTCCTCTGCAAGCTGGTTAAAAGTATGTTTTGCCTTTGCCACATGTGACACCATCGAAGGCCGGGCTTGCTCTTCCACTTTCAGTTCTCTTGTCAGTCACAATACAAGATCTGCAGAGGCCAACTAGACATGATGTCTGAGCCTACAGGCGACGTCCACTCTGAATGGACGCATGGCGGCGAATATTTTGACGACGTTGTACCAGAAATGAATGACTGGTATGTCTGTTTGCATGAGTGATTAGAGATCTTTAATTTCATGTCAAATGTGGGTGAAGGCACTGCACAGGGCGTCCGCGGCTAACTGAATACAAGACTAAATGAAACGATGCTGCGCGGGGCTGCCTTCCATTTTCACAGTGAATGAATTTGCACACAGCCAGAAGCAGTGCGACGAGAAATAAGACGGAGAGAGAGTGAGATAAAAGACACGGGGTGGGGGGAGGTGGAGGAGAGAGGTGGAGGGGATGGGGGTTGGACTGTGCGAGGATGGCTGAGTTCTTGTGCCGAAATATAAGACATCTGTATCGGCATTGTGTGTGAATGCATATGTCTGTGTGTGTGTGTGTGTGTGTGTGTGTGTGTGTGCGCGCTTCTATTTTCCAACCTTGGCCACCCTGAAGCCCATTCATTCAGACACTGCTCCTCATCGCTCACCCAAACAGCCTCCAGCCAGTCGCTCATGACAAAACAACAGAACAAAACCAAATCAGTAAGCAGCACTGCATTACTGCACCCAGACATCACACTGAGTCCTGGCTTTTAGAGCCATGGGAAGCCAAGTGGAGGTATAGCGCAGTATATATAGTGGATTTACAGTTCTGTTGCAAACTTCCAAGTAATCATGGAGGTGGAGGCCCGGAGCCTGAGCACACAGAGGATGCAGGAAAATAAAAATACTCCCACGACTCAGATGAAATGTATGTATTATTGAATAATTTAGCAGAAATATGACATTGCTTGACAAACCTAAGCAAAAACCAATGACAGCCCAGTGAGTGTCCAATCAGGTGAAGAAAAGGTTTGTGTTGATGTATTAGTGACGGGAAGAACTGTCAATCTGCCATTGACAGCCTAATTAAAGGATGTCTGCCTCGAGCAAAGTGCATATCGAACCTTTCCAGAGCTCAATGATAGACGCACCACTGGAGATGGAGCTGAAAGGCAAGAAAATGTAAAATGCAATTTATATAAATGTGTAGCTCAAAGTCACAACCGACCTCTAGAATGTGAGAGACCAAACACTGTTATATAGCAGATACCATGTGGAAAAGGGGCTAAGTCATGCACACTGTCAGCACCGAGTTTCTTAGAAACACAAGGTTCCAGTCATAGATCTTTGACAAGCAATGAAAACATCTCAAACACCTGAGAAAATTATTACCTCAACATGTTGGTGTGAGATTAGGTTTCCCCTGTTGGTTGACATTGTGATGTCTGAAGAAGATGCACCATAAATGAAACCCCTAATAAACTATGACAGTTTAGATTTTTTTCTCTATTGATTTAATATTACAGGTTGGATTATAAAGACAGGGTGCTTTGTATGAGATAGAAAGAAACCCTTCTGCTCTGCTATCCTTCAGCCTGTCTGTCATGTCATGTTCTACTATCCAGGTTTGTGTGTTTGATTGCCTTCATCACTGACAGTATAATTATTGGACAGAGCTTCCAGGTCTGTGTAGTGAAGCCAACGTTGATGCATCTTAAACCTGCATTCTTTCTAATGGCCAATAAGGGCAGCACACTTGATTGCATTGAGCCATATGGAGAACGGTGCCTCAGAAAGTAGTTATATATATATATATATATACTGTATATATAAAGATAGGACTTCTCCCAGCCAAATACTGTATGTGGACATTTCTATGTTATATCTTCTATAAGTCTAATATTGAAGGGTGATACAGAGGACCTGTCATTTGGAACCAACCAACCAAGTGTAAAAGCTTTCAGGAGCTGGATGAATCCCTGTTGTGTTAAATCAATGAGATAAAGAACAGGAACTTGATATTTATTCATATCAAAGTGTCAGAGATGATAACTGTAACTGTTTATCTTCCAGTGAATAACATGAGGTGCAGTGACTTTATTTTTTGGACCCTGTTCTTCAAGAGGAACACTGAGCATCTTCTACACCTCTTCCCTTTCATTTCTCTCTTTCATTCCATCTCTTTAGCCCCGCACACCTTAACAGCTCTCACTGTTGTCAGGGCCCCTGAGTGACGTCAGCAGCTTTGAAGCCTTTTCCCTGTTAATACTGTGGCCCCTTGAGTTCGCCTGTGTGACGCTAATATCTTTCCCCCTTGTTTCTCTTTGCTGCTGCGTGCTTTTCTCTCTCACGTCATTTTTCAAAGACTCCTCTGATTTGTTAAAAAAAGAGAAACAGATGAAAAGAGAATTTAAAAAAAGAGGAAGAAAGGGAGGCTGGCTCTGCGTGTTGGTCGTTCTCAGATCATTCCTTGAGTACGATCGTTGGGTTAGGGCTTAGCGGTTAAGTCCTAGTTTGACTGCTAATGATCTCCTAGTTTGAATGCTGCTCCTCAAAGGTCATTACACTTTCACACATTATTAGAGAGTTAGAACAGGTTCCATGGTTATGCAAACATATTCAGAAACACTGGATGAATACATTTGGGTTTCAGCTGCTTAGCCAGTCGATCAGAAAGATGATCTGCACCACAAAATTGTCAAAATAAATCTTGTTTCCTGCATAAATACACTAAGGAATATCTGTCTGCGTCATTCAGGTTGTCTTTCTTAGAGAAGTCTAAGATTCCAGTATGCTTTCGTTGTCGTGAACATTTCAGTAATTTCAGTCATTTTTATAAACATCTCCTAAATAGAGCTGAGGGATTTCTGGATGTTTTAGCCAACACCAGCAGAAACTTCCTAATGAATTTTTACATAAGATCAGCACTTTCCAAACTACCGGTTGGGGCTCAAAATGGTTCTACACCCATTTGTACTGGGTCCCAAGTTGGCAGAGTAAAGTGCAAAATAATGTTAGAATGATATAAATTAATTTTCCCAATTAAAATAGAAGAAGCTCATTTTCTTATTTAATTAGGAGAATGAAAATGAAATAAGAAGGCCACACACATATTTCTAGAACTCATTACACTATTACCACACATTATTAGAGAGTTAGAACGGAAGTAGGGTCCATGGTTATGCAAACATATTCAGAAACACTGGATGATGAAAAACACATTTGGATTTTTTCTGCTTAACCAGTCTTTAGAAACACAATCTGCACCACGAAATGGTGAAAACACATCTTGTTTCCTGCATAAATATGCAAAGGAATATCTGTCTTTGTTATCTGTGGAGGTTCTCAGTCATCCAGGTCATCTTTCTTAAAGAGATGTTAAATCACATCCAAGTAATACTACCTTTGCTACACTGGCCCATAGAGTCAGAAGTGGCTGCCACCTGAAGTCCAACAAAAATTATGACAAGTTACCATGCGGCAACATGGAAACCCCAGGAGTCTGGGTCCTACACATCAAATTTCTCCCATCTCAAGCTTAAAAACATTTGGGGACTCCTGCATTAGATCATGTTTAGAAGTAGTAGTAGATAGTAGTAGATAGTTAGAAAAGGTTCAAAAGCAACATATTCAATTTATATTGAGAGTTCTGGACCTTCACCATGCTTTTAATCTGTATCAGTGTCAAAATTTGGATTAGAAGCATCTGACTGACATTGGGAGACAAATGATCACATGTTACAGTTTAATGTAATCCTAACATATTACATCCAAACATGCAATGACATATTGATGTCCTCTTGCTTCTCGTCAACCAGTCATCAACACTGAAAATCATTTTTACTGCTGCTGCTCTGCTGTTTTTCTCTGAAAATCTGAAGCAGAATTCAACCAATCAGATGCAGGAAAGGTTCATGCTGATGACTGAAGGAGTTAAGATGTCAATAATCCATTGTATAGCCTAGTTAAAATGTCATGCCTGTTGAGTTTCTCCAGGCTGAATTAAATGGGTGAGATGAAAGCTGTGGGCAATGCTGGCAGGGCCAGGCTACATCAACAGCACATTACTCTATACTTACCCTACTTGTTGTTTTCATTGCTCCCATTTTAGCTGGACTGTGGCCAGGCCACATCTGTGTAAAGTGAGCCTGTCTATCTAGGGTGGCAGTGTCATTAGATCTTCCTGTTTCAGAGTCTGAGGATAGAATGAGCAAGTATTTGATGATCAGGGGGTGTCAAAGTTCAGAACCAGTTTAATCACGTAACAAGATGAGACATAAAGAAAAGTTATATTAAACCGGCACTGTAGACCGTTTTGATCAGATATCACAAAGAATCTGTATCCAGGTCCAGATGCATGTCACAATAGATATGCACAAATTATTAGAATCTGTGTTTCGATCTTCAGAACAGCATGAATTTTCTTTCATTTGCATCAAGCACCAATCTAAAGTTAATAGGACTGTGTTGCATTGCATTAAAGGATAATTTTGATTTAGTGATGGATAATTTAATAGACTCAACCAGACCGTAAAAGAATAGTGTCAAGGCTTTGTCAGGGCAGAAAGCAGCACAGTGAAGCTTAAGGCTAAGCTAGACAAGAGGTCGAACGAGTCACACATTTACACTTTATAGGCCAAGTACAGGACCACATAGAAGGAATTTTCTGTTTTTGTATTTTGTTGCTCTCAACATACATCGCACAGTTTCAACAGACGTGGAGACAGAAATAGACTTTTTTTTTTTTTGAGTTTCCTGTTACAGCTTATCCTCATTAGGGTATCTGGGGTGCTGTATAGCTAAATTGTTTGTCTTTTGGCTGCTCGAACAATGTGCAGTTATGTTTTATTTTGAAAATTGAACAGGTTTTCTATGTCGTTTCTGTGTGTGAATTTCTGCCAGCTCAAGCTGATCTGTGTAAATTGACATGGACTGTGTGCAGCTTCCCTCAATAATAGAACAGTTGTGTATTCTCTGCAGAGCCAAGCAGAGAGTCACTTCCGGGATTGCTTCTGAAATGGACTGCAGGACCTGGACCTGTGGGGTTTGAAACTTTGACTAGAACGGCTATGATCAGCGATCGTGGTTGCCGTGCACACAAAGTGCATTGCCTGATGGAATTCGGCCGTTGGGGCAAGAGGTGGGGTTCACCCTGGACAGGTCACCAGCTCATCACAGGGCACACAGAGACAAACAACCATTCACACCTATGGACTGTTTAGAGTAACTAATTAACCCATTAAGATTGTGACAGGATTGTGGGAGGAAGCCAGAGTACTCGGAGGGAACCCACACAGACACCGGAAGAACATGGAAACTGAAAAACAGTCACATATAATGTCTGTTATGGAATTTCCTATCCTTAGGTTACACAAGGTCACGTGTGGGCCTTGAGGTCCTCAGCAGTATTAGTTGTTTGGCTTTGGTTGGGAACAGTAGGTGCCAGTCTATCTCAACACTGTGGTGGCCAGGGTCGAAGAGACCTATTGCTGCCTTCATAGACATAATAGATAGCTTACTGTTGATGTTCCAATCTGCGTAAACAGACATCTGTGTCTCCAGACTAGAATGAGCTGACAATAACACCTCCATGGGTAAAGACATTCTCTTTGACTAATTCTGGGTGCATAGTATTTGTGGTGTTATCTTTGGGTTTAAAGTTGATCCACCTGCACGAGTTGGGCAGAATGTGAGACTGACTCAGGCACTTCTGATGTACTTTGAGAGTGTCTCTAATTCTCCTTGATCAAGAGTCAATAAATATTACAGCATAAGACATCAGAGGCTCCTGGACACTTTCTTTCCTCCTGACCTCACCATTGACCTTTGACTTCAGCAATTTCTCCACAACAATGCCTATATACAAGTCAAGTGTTTACATACACGATAAGCAGCACAAACAGTGCAAGGACACAATTATTGAATAGATATTCATGAAGTGGGTGGGTTAAGTATATGCATGTACTGTATATATGTGCAGCATCCGTTTGACTCTCGACTTTTCATTCCTTCGTTTGCTGCTTCAATCTGCATGACAAAATACAGAGTGACAAAGTGAACTTGCAAATGTACTTCGCTCTTAATAACAAACACGATTCTGCAGAAATGAATGTGAAGTTTTGAATGCTGCGTGTGACGTAATGTGACCGAGCCTTTAAGAGGAATTAGACATGCATGGAAGAGAAAATATATAAACAGTGAAGGGGGATCCCTGCTGTATGGCAACAGTATCTAATTGATTAGGTCATTCCCATCTCACACTCATGTCGATTTGATAAACAGGTCTGGAGCCAGATACAGACAACCCTTCTGAGGCCAGTGTAGAATAATGGATGTGAAAGTGGAGGCATATGTTTACTAAGTGACTAAAGCAGTGAATTAAGCTGCTATTAAGTGTTTGAAAGGAAAGAAGCTACAGGCAGGTACAGGGTGAAAACAGTTTCAGATCATTTAAGTGACTGATTTGTGCAAAGAGCAAATGCCTTCATACAAACCAGTCTTCCAGAAATTATGTTCATATTTGACTAATTTGCAAAAGCACACACACATTTTGAAAGAAAACTAATGCTGCCTGGATTACATCTTTTAGCCACATACTGAGGAAAGATTTTTAATTAACTCATCCGCCAAGCTGCAAGATGTTGATAATGAACTCCAAAATGTTCACTGACAACATTTTTAAAATTTGTTTCCCAACAAAAATCCATTCTCTGCAACATAACATCCACTTGTGCTTGAGGTGTGAGAAAGACTTCACAACACAGGATGTATTCACTGTATTAACATGGAACCAAAACCTTAATAACACTATGTTCATTTTTACTGAACATATACTATACACAGTGACATCAACATCAAAATTCCCTCCCTATTCCACTCCCTATGTCTTGCCCCTACCAGGGCAGCAAGAAACTTAGAAGTCACAATCAATTACCAACTAACCTTCTCTCGTGACGTTGCCTCAGTTTCCCAGTCAGCCGCTTCGCTCTTCACAACATCAGAAAAATCAGGCTTTACCTGACTCAACTTGCTACCCAACTGCTGATACAGGCTGCGGCTATCTCGTGACTAGATTACTGTAATGCCCTCCTGACAGACCTCCCAGCCTGCACAGCGAAACACTTTCAGATGATCCAGAACATGTCAGTGTGCCTGGTTTTCAACTGACCCAAAAGGCCATGTGTTACGCCGCTACTCATCAAGCTCCACTGGCTACCTGTAGCAGCTCGCATTAAATTCAAATCTCTAATTCTTGTCTAGTAGTCTCTAGTTCTGCACCAACTTGCTTGAATGCCCATAACCCATACCCTCAGGACAATGCAAACTCGTCCGTTGTTCCTATAGCTCTTCAGAGAGTACCTCCTCTCCTAGCACTACCAACAACTGGACATGCTGAATCTACCCCCCTCTAGAACTGTCACTTCATTATATGCGGGTAGCACTTATTGCTCCACATGTCCTTGGCCCACTGTACCTTGACCCTTTTTTGTAAGCCCAAGTTGATGTCTTCAATTGTCTTAATTTGTCCACAACCCAAGGACAATCTGTTTACTGTCACAAAAGGACTAAAGAAAGAAAAGAAAATATTCACATTTGAGAAGCTGAAATCCGTGGAAGGTTATTGTAGATAACTGCATTTACCTCTGTGGGGTTTTGTTGATACCTTGAGGCTTTTGATTAATGGACACACCCTCCATCCAGTGGGCCATTAGGGTCAAGTGGGTCCATTAAATTGAGGGGTGTATTCAAAGGAAAATACCAGGGACTACCCACCAGTCAGAACTAAAAAAGCCTTGTGGATGAAGGGTAAAACATCTTTAAGAAACTAGCCTAGTTGTCTATGATAACCTTAACGGAAACTATGACCTGCATGACTGAGAATCTTCATGGTAGTTGATAACTAATTGATTAATCAACTAACAATTGCAGATCTACCTCACAATGTAAATGACACAATTAAGAGTATATGATATAAATGAATATTTTAACTGAGGGAGAGACCTTCATTTTACAAACTACCCCAGAAAAATGTACACATGAGGAATATGCTGTAAGGACTGGTGTAAATACACCAGGAAGAACCTGTGCTTCCTTCACTACATCATCAGCAGTGAACAGTAAAGGCTACTTGTGTGATCACCCTGAAACAAATGGCCAGAGGCAGCAAAATGTCAGTTGAAAGTGGATCACAGATCACTCTAAATTAATGATACCCACCCTTGAGCAATCGGATTTAATACAGAGAGGGAAAGATTTATTGAATTTGCCCTCCAGAATTTTGCTCCAGAGGAACTTTGACTTGGCACCATGTGACTACATCTGTGTGTTCATGTTCAGTCCTTGAACCTAAATACAAATCAGTTAGTTCCTCTCTTTCTGGATGTTGTTCGGGTTTCATTTACTGCCAAATCAGGGGTAAAGCTCTTTTATTCATTGATTTTACTGTCATCTCAATTTTCTTTCTTCTAACGAAACCTATTTCTAACCCTTTCTGACATTTAAAAACAGTTACTCCCACTTTGATTTCTCATTGTTCAGAGATTTTATACTTTTATCAGAAAGGAGCACTGCAACAATCTTGGGAGAATATGGAGTCGAGGAAAAAACAACCAACACAACCTCGAATGTAATCCTCACAGAAATGCTTCTATTTTTGGAAGTGTCTATGTGTGTGTGTGTGTGTGTGTGTGTGTGTGTGTGTGTGTGTGCGCGCGTGTGTGTGTGCGTGCATGCGTGCACATCCTTTTTCATGCTTATTTTTCACTGGAAGTTGAGTAAAAATCCATCTCTTTAGACTGGATGCAGCTCTTTAAAAACAATACAGTGTATTCATCACAGTATAGCAACAAGATGATGCAGTTGCCTAAAGAATTGAGTTTAAAAGGATGATACAAGAACAATGAATATATGAAAATGAGAATTTAAAAGACAATAGTATAGTCTTGTATTGTGTCACTGCAATGTAGGATCGAGGTCACAGAGAGTCCTACATGTCATTCCTACAGACTAAAGAAATCTAATATATATGCGAGAACACAAACAACTCTCAGAAAGCCAGAAACCACAGAGCTCACCCTTATGAGCAGGATCATCAAGAACTAACTCTGCAGCTTCTCCACGGGGAAGGGAAACAGTAAAGGTTGCAGTGAGCTCACACCGGGAGAACACTCTCTATCTCTCCTTGGGGTCTAAAAACTCAACTCATCGTATATCTGAAGAGAGCAGTCTAAGTTCACTGGTTTCTGGTAAAAGGCAAAACATTTCATTGTTGGACATCAGTACAATTTCACGTCTGACATTGACTTGGGATCACATGGTCTTTACTTTAGCATGAAATTGATTGGAGTTCTCTCTAAGGGCAATGCTAAATTGCACAGTGTATTCATATTCTCGACGTGAACTTCTATTTAGTACCTTCATGCCAGACTTTGTGGGATTTTCCCAGATTTTCATGTCAAGTCAATTTAATTATTCCTGCTATGACAAGCCAAATGTCTGCTGTGAAAAGGTTCTGTTAATGTAAAGAAAAATCATACTCCCCAAAACCCCTGAAATAATAGAAGAAAAGGCAGGAAAAGTAACAGAAGAGGGGCTTGCAGTAGATGTATATACAGAATAGACAGAGATAAGGCCAACGTATCAGAGATGTTGAGCAACTTCCAGGTAGTGCCAAAATTAGCATTAGTACTATATGACCTGGTAGCCTACTGTCTTCCATGAAATAAAGACATAAAGAGCAGATGATAGCAGAGGTGAATCTAAATGATGTGGCAACAAATCAAGGTGGACCTAATCTCTCTTTTCTTTAGGCCTATGTACACATGATAAATCTTATGGGTGGAAACACATATTGACTGCATTAAACAATAATAGTTATGTATAATTCTTATATTATTCCTTAAGTTCCACAGAAAAGGAGAAAAATCTATCTCATCACTGAGGACAGTCTACTTTGTTGCTTAAGAGCTCACACTGAGGTAGTCTTTTTAGGCTTCTAACACCATGACTTTTATTGTGTTAGGGTTTCCATGTCCCGTCTGCAAATAATGTGCCATAGCATAATCAACATGGCTGGAACAGCATTTTTGGGTGCATAGGTCACGCCTCGCAACAGTCTGTACAGAATGTTCTGGAAGAGAAATACATTGTTTTCCAATGTCCATCTTATAAGTTAAATAATATAATATGTTGGGGAACTGGCTCATCTCTCAGCTGTAGGTAATGTTGCATAGCTTTTAAGCCTTCTTTATGATCGACGTATGTCTATATTCATCGCACATACATTGGAACCGTGCATGTATAACCAGTGTTTTTGATTTCATCAGTTTTGTTTGGGTGTCCTGAATGTACAACTTGTAGGTTTGATGTGGTGAATTTTGAAATAGGTTCCAGAATACAGCCATCTCCACTGATGAAAGATCTGCCAGGTGGATTTAACAGATCTTCATGAATCTTCAACAACAGTAGAGAGGTACAGTGTACTCCTTCTCAGTAACCACTCTTTTTGCCTTATTCAGCATTTCCATCGGTTGACATTGTAGATCCTCTGATGGATTTTTTGTCAATGGGAGAGTAGAAATGTGTCTGTGTGCTTCTTGGACCTGGAGTTCTTCCCCAAACGACCATGCCCCCTCCTTTGTCAGCACTCTTTATGATGACGTCATGATTACTCCTTAGTGAATTAATGGCCTGTGAATCTCCTTGGGTGAAGTTGAATCTTGTTGACCATTTATCACTCTGGAAAGGTTTTTCTATATCATGATGATACTGTTCTAGTAAAGGCATTATGACTGACATTGTTCCTGGTGGGAAAAGAAGTGGATCTGTGTTTGAATGTTTATTTCTCTGTACCCCCATTGATTTTGTTGAAGGTAGTTCTGTTTTCATTTGGAACTCATTTGTTTTGGTGGGGAGTGGGGAGCATAGGTTAGTCCTTTAGATAGTACTGACACACATTGTTTGAAAAGGGGCATACCTGAGATGTTGATCACATTTGCCGTAGTGTTATCCTCCGATAAAAGCTGCACAGGGTCTCTATGTTTTCCCTCTTCTGTTGTGTTTCCCATTAATTTTCTTTCTCCCCTCTGCATTTTTCATTTTCGTTGGGTCAGGGTTGTTGGTATTTTGTGTGTGTGTGTGTGTATATATATATATATATAGACACACCACACCCACACACACACACACACACACATATAGGAATACCATCCGTATCACTGGCAGCATTATCTCTTTTTGTTCAGGGTTTTTTCTTCAATGGATCTATGATTGATTTGATTTATTTCTGATTGTAGGTCAGCTTTCTGTTGCTTTCCGTCTTCATTAAATAGCAAATGAAATTAGTATTTGATCAAGATGTCCTCCTGTTTTCTTTTCAGTCATTGTCAAATAAGATTTTTTTTATGCAGTCCTCTCGGGATCCTCACCTCTCTATAGTAGTATGTGTAAATTCAACTGTTTCTCCATTTCTTGGAATTTCCTTAGACTAAGTTGCACACGACTTGTCTGGCCATTGCCCTGTCTATCTAACAGGGAGCATGGTACGATTATGCTTTTGCCTTCTTCATTTGTAGAGGAAAATGTATTATTCAAGGCCATGTCGAACATGCTCAAAATCCTTGAAACAGAACAGAGCTGCTGCCAAAGGACTCACCAGAACACAGTCTTGCTGAACATGAAGACCATGGAGTAGAAGCACTGCTGGGTCTTAATAGTGATCAATTCTCAGACTTTGGGTCAAAGATTTCCACTTCAGTAGCACCTTCATATGCTAAACTATCTAGTTTTATTCAAATCTACATTCTGAAGGTTTTTACAAAAGCATTTTGTTCACATATCATTTAGAGCCAGATTTATATCACATTTTATTCCTAAAAAACTTTTCATGCTGTATTTTCTGATTTATGGGGTGGTAAAAAGAGTTTTCCAAAATTCTTTCTGTGGTTTTTATTCAGTGTTCAGACTTCTGTTCTGGAAATGTATGCAAATGCCTGATTTGCATTGCAATTTAAAAAAAAAACTCTTAATGCAAGTAATCAACTGGGGACGTGTTATGGTGATATCTATTAGTTATTATTCAAATCTTAACCCTATTCACTTTTATTGTCTGGCCCAAAGCTAAAAACAAAATCTTATAAGTGTCTCAGATGCTTCCATTCTTACACTTTCTATTTAAGTGATGAGTCATGGGTGTCTTTTTTTATTTTATTGAGTCTACGTTATCGGACTCAAGTCCAGTACATGTAGTAAAATTAAACTAAATCCATATGTAAAAAATATTTTGGAGTCCCATTGAACACAGAATATACTTGCTACTTTTCCTTCTAATGTCCTCCATTTTGCTCCTCTGATGAGTCTGTGAAGGCCTTTGTTCTGTACTGTACATCAGCACCAACACCAGCGGACACAATGCTATGGGTTGCAAAAGCTCCTGTCTCATTATCAATGTGGATATCTTCACCAGAGGGCAGACGCTGCACTGAGATAACAAATAATTCATCTTCGCCACACATGAAAAATAATTTCAGATGCTGCGGGGTGCATGACAACCTCTAAGCCCTGACAAATTATAGCACTGGCAGCTCAGTCAGTAAATGCATGCTATTTACAAGTAAACAAAAGAAAAGCTGGGGGTGAAAAAATACAGTGCTGAGAGGAATCACATTTCATGTGACTCGCAGCCAGGACAATGTTTGGGTGTGCTGAGGCTCAGGCAGGTAATCAACTCTGGCTCTCTCCCCTACAAACAAAAAGGTGAGAAGTGAATTGTGTGTACACACAAAGAGACTCTTAATGATGAAGTATATGAAATCCATTATGGATGTTCTCGTTTCCTGCCTCTTGCCCCCGAGAAAGAGCCGTCATTGTGTTGTTTGCGCACTGGGACGAGTGTTCGGGTGGCTGGGCCGGGTGTGATTTTAATCAAGCGTATTTTTATCTGTGTGTTATTAATATGCATGGCAGAGGCAATTGGAGAAAGGGAGGGAAGAAATGAGCTGGGAGAAAATGAATGAATCAAATTAGAGAGGCTGGGGACAGGCTATGAAACTGTGATGCAATGGTGCATGATACGTGTGCAGGTTGAATGCTTTATGGGTTTATGTGGAAAAAAAATATGAAAGCGATGAAGTTGCATGCTTAATAAGTGTGTAGGTGTGTGTGCATGTGTATGAGTATGAAGCTGAGTGACTTCTTTGAAAATATCCACAAACCTCTGCACATACTGTAATGTCACAGTGTTTCTTTCCAACAGGGGAACTAGCTGTGTGCATATACTGTACATGGATTTGTGTATACATACAATACATTGTCAAATGATGCATTACCCAAAATATTTATGGTAAGCTCCAGCTGTTTTGTCATAAACCAGTGACGTACACCATATTTCCCCTCCCTACTTTGATTGCTTGTATTATGTGAAGCATTATAGCAACATTGCATAGAAATTGGTATTTTTGTGATTTACCGCCTCTGGTTTCAGAGTCCAATTCCACTGTCATAAACATAGACAGCTGTAACAGAGAGCTGATGCGCAGCAGTCTGCGGGAAAACCAGAAAACATTTTCTTCATGGAATATGATCCAGTTTCACCAAAATCAGTCAAATAGTTGGTGGTGTGTGACTTAGTGTTGTAAAGCATTACATACTTGTCATGGGTGATTGTACCCAGAGTACAAAGTTACATAGTGCAAGTATAAATGTACAAGGAGACTCCATTCACCTGATTACAAGTCAGTGTAGTATCAAAATTTACTCTTAGAGAATTAAGTGAGCAGAAGCGACTTACAAAAGAGGGAAACAATCAAGGTACAGTGTGATAAGCACATGTTCATGCAGCAATAAGTACTATTCACAGAGACTATTCCTACCCTCTCTACCTTTTTTAAAAAGGTAGAGAGGGATGCCCCTGATCTGGTAGGAACTGGTAGGACGTTCCACCAACGGGGAACAACAAATGAGAAAAGTTGGAAATGGAAATGATTTAAAATCTCTTATTTTATGGTGGAAAAGTTACACTATGGTTTTAAGGGCATGTGAGACTATTTCTGGGCAAAACAAATTATCATGTGCACTGACTGTGTGCAGCTTTCTGAACTCAACACAGTGTTGTCAAATCAGCCACCATTCAGCCTGTGTAGAGGCCAGCTCACAAACTGTGTCTGGAAACCCACAGGCTGGGTACTCCTTTCATAGCTTGTCATTTTTACATTTCTGTATTAGTTCTATGTATATTAAAGAAAAAAAGATATACGAGCCCTGCTAGCTTGTTTGTTCATATATCATTCTTTCAGGCTTTATGCTAAACTGCTTGTGGCGTTGGTGCTATTGAGTTGTATCATGTTATTCTAAGTGTTTCTCATATTTGTTCCACCATTTTTATACCAATGTAGTATAAATATTAGAAACACCTCATTAAAATTCAACAGCATCATAAACAATCAACAACTCTCTGAAACAGTTTCAACAAAAACTGAACACATTCATGAAAGGAGGATTTATTGCAGAACTGATTTATCAGTCTACTGCATTCGTTTTAGCTAAGTGTGCCTAATAAACTAGAAACTGAGTGTAAATCTCAAGGGTTCATAGTACATTTATAGTTTTACAGAGTTAACTGCAATGTGTGTTCCACTACTTCAGGCCTTACTACAGTGTTTGCTATACAGGCCACACTATGAATCCTTGTGTTTCAGCAAATGTTTTTGTTTTTCCTTAAACCAACAAACAAAATCATATAATGGAAAATGGAAGACAAGAAGTATCTCCACTTTCTTCCACTGTACAAAAGAGGAGACAATCTGTGCAGTCGGAGTTGGAGCTGCTATATCATGGTACTACCGACTCAATTGCAAGTAGGGCTCAGGGTTGGGGGTTAGGGGTAAAGTTAGGGTCAATCATGATGTGAAACCCCTTAACCAATAACTAATTAAAACAAAACTTAGCAGAAAAATTAAGACTTGAACATATCTGCTTTAAAAGAACCACCTAGAATGACAGACGTCATCTTTAGGAGTACTGGGTGTACATAGATTTTTTCTATGTTTCATGAGTGTTTTAGTTTGTAGTAATCACCTGCACACTCCCCTCCCGCCTCCTGAGTCTGCAACTGTTTCAGTTTAACAAGTGAGCGACCCCGCTAACTGGTGACTTTCAGAAAAACGTGCACAACTGTTACCACCGCATTGTTATTCAGCTGAAAGTCGCCATTAACAGTTCACTCATTAAACCGACACACCGGTGACCCGCGGGATGCAGACGCCACAATAGAAGGGATAGAAGAGATAATTAGCAGACCAGTCTGCGCTTTCTAATAAAAGACTGCCGGTGTTTCCGATTGGGAGCTCCTGAACGAGTTAGCTGGAAGCTATACGTGACTCTCATGTGTGGTATTAGAATCTTGGGCAAAAATTCTGATCTGATCATGGGACACTTTGGTGCTTGTGATTCTGTGATTTGAGGGATATCGAGCAGCAGGATCCTGCTGTGTTAAATCTTAAGAACACAACGGCTGAACGTGACTTGATGGGACATGAGATTGTCAAGAACTCAGCAGACTCTGGCACATTGTTGATATAGTGGATATATTTTGACTGTATGTTGTATAAAAGGCTAAATAATCATACAAAGATGATAATTCTTGTAACGCAGACATAATTGATATTGTTTACGTCAGCTTACTCTCAGACACAAAGCAAAAAAGCATATTTTCTTCTCCTTTTCTTACTCTTTTTAAAGCTCCTTCTAATATTGCATGCATCATTAATGGCTCATGGATAGCAGCCAGTAATCAATATGTTGAAACAGTAGACAGAGCCAGGCACAGGTCCTTAAAAGAAGGTAGATCTCCTCAGTTGTTCCTGTCCAAAAAAATGTGCAAGAAACTGTCAGATTTCTAAATTTCTAAGCTATAATAGAACCCCTCCTGCATGTATGTTATGTTACATGGACTTTGTGAGAACTAGCAAGCCCTGATGACAAAATGTCAATTTTACTTTAATAAAACATGTTTAATGAATAGCAGCTCCTGTTTAACATAAATGTATGGCAATCGCTGTTCTATACAGCGTAAGCCAGGGTAAGAAAGGGGTTTGATGAGAAAATAGGGAGTATAGGGAAGGAGCAGTTAAACTGCAAATTCAGGGGAAAAGGCAGTGGAAATAAGCAGAGCTGGTGCATAACACCTTTTTACACTGGCCCTTAAAAGCCTTCAACCTTTCTTTCACCTTCCTCACTCCCCCATCCTTATCCTCCCTCCAACCCGACCACGGACAATTTCTCTTGCAGAGGTTCATCTCCTTTCTGCTTCGCTTCCCTGACATTACAACCCCCTCCCCATCCTTGCTTCTCCCACTACACTATGTAATTATGATAATTGCTCATAGGGGTTTGAGGAAATTGAATTTCCCATTTCGCTCTGGTTCCTTTATCCCAGCAGTTTCTCTTTGTGCTGCCCCCCCCCATCGCTCCACGATTCTCTGCAGGCCTGAAACGGCTGCTTGGACACTTGATCAAATATATCCTTAATTTTAGCATGTGTGTCTTCTGATGATTTCCTTCATGAAAAAGCCTTTTTAGCCAATACCAACTGACCCCAATAGGATGTAAAACATGAGAAGACAATTTTAACAATGTGAAAGTATAAAAAAGCGCAGAAAGAAATTAAATGTAACGACATATTAGGGTTCGGAGTCCTCTGATTCAAAATTCAAAAGATGGTTTCAGCGCAGCAGTGGATTACCACAACTAAGACACAATGTGAAAAGTCATCACACCATATCAGACATAGAAAAACTGAACACTAGACCCAGTGTGGCACCATTCGGGAAAGGTATCCCAGAGTCACACTTGAACACAGCATTTGCCTAAGTACCTGCTCCCTAAAATAGTCGCTGTGACTGGCTCTGGAGCTCTCAGGGCTGGGGGAGTTCAATTATTCAAAAAAGGTCTGACGAAAGTCTTGCCTGGCTGACAGGCTGCTGTAGCTGAATCAAACAGCACTGCCATGCTTCCGTCAGCTGAAAAAACCCTCCATCCCCAGAGTCAGCTTTTCAGGAATGAAGAACGGGTAAGAAAGCACAGCTTAATTTTCCTGATTGCTTGTTTCCCAGCCAAGTTTGAACAGGTTGCTCCAAGGCAAAAATAGACAGAGCCGAGGAGCAAAATAATTGACTTATTGGCAAATACTCTTCAATCAAGCATTTTTTACATCAACAAAAAGGAGTTTCAAGAGTCATTCTATCAGATAAGTCAGATATTACAACTTGATCACACTGACTCAACCAGATAACTGATCAGACATGGACAGAAACATGGACAGTCAGACGATCAGATAGTGGACAAACCAGTTTAGTCAGATTTTCTGCGCTGTTTTAGATCATTTAGCTGGTGTTAGCTAACTACACTAACACATCAATGAAAGGTATTTATGAACTATGAGTGAGACAAAAGTTTCAGTGTCTTCACACACTCCCTCCTCCAATACAGTTTGTAATTATAATGGCGGAACCTGTTTTTCCTTGTTGATTTAATGAATCAGTGAGCAGATAATTGCAGTCATTTTATTATTAACATGAGACAACAAGCCGACTCATGTAGTGTAGCTACACTATGGCAAAAGAAAGACTACGTATGTGTCTTAAACAGACAAATGTTGGTTGTTATCGCTACCTGTAGGAATCATAACCAAAAGTACAAGAATAAGAACACCGTTATAATAAACCAAAATGATGAATTAAATGATATGTTCACATCACTCTTTCTTGAATAAGTAGAAGCAAGCATGAATCTGCATTAGTGAACATCAGTGAACTACTTTTTTGCCAAAGTACAATCTTGTTCCCCGTTAATTTTCTCCCAAAGAAATCCTTCCACTGTTTTATTTTACCAAAATAACCCAAAACTCATCAATGGAGCCTCATTCACTGTGGCTTAGGGGATTTCTAAGTCCTAACTCTAAGGTCTAACTCCTTTATGCTGGGTGTAATTAGAGTTTTACTATCAGTGATGCTTTAAATGCTGTTCAGCTGTCCTCACAAAAATACATTTCTGGAAGCTATCAGTACCCAAAATTATTATTTTTGAAATCACCTTGGTGGACCCATTTATAGGTTTTAGTGGTGAGGTTTCACATTGCAACCAATAGCAGAACCTATGGTGGGGAGACTTGCAAAAAACAAGAAAGGCCTTATCTAGAGAGGTTTTTAGTTTGTTCATTCTAGACTACTATAGGAACATGGTGGGTCCTCCATGGCAGAGGATCCGATCCCTCATTTGATCCATTCTAAGTTAACGAAAGCACAAGTACTTTTATTACCGTGGATTACACATTAACGAATGTGTACTTAGGAATATGATTTTAATTTCTGCCATATTCTGTATATAGTCTGTAAGTAGATCCTCCTAAATCACAATCCTATAACACACTGGTCCTTTAAACAAACCAACAGGAAGCAGAGTGCATGGGACCAATTGAGGTGGCATTAAATGAGAGGTCTTGCGTTTTCTGACACTCTATTGACTGCTCGGAGGCGACTCAGCTGGAACATGTCGCGAGGCCTGACTAATGTGTGGAAACTGAGAACACACCTTTTAACTTGTGTCTCTTATGTTAAATGCCTTTCCACCTGACTCGCTCTCACCGTGCTGCCAGAGAGAAAAGGGGGACGTGGGGAGGCTTGTTAAACATTTGCCACGTACCGTTTTTTTCATAAGGGGTGGGGGGGGGGGGGGGGGAGGGGCACATCGCTTATTACTCTGCGGCGGTTTGGAGCCCGCTCTCAAAGCGAAACAGCCTGGGCAGCTACTTTCATGTAATCAACAACCCAGAGTCAAGAAGGAGGCAGATTTTAATCCCAGCTGGGGTTCATCATTTGTTAATCGGGCAACTGCAGGTCAGAATGCCTCACCTTTTTTCTCCACAGTAGCTACTACAATGATGATTAAAACAGAAATAACTAAAACTAAAAATACTTCTATTTGCCAGTTAACAAATGAATAAATTATAATCCTACTGCACTGTATTCTACTTGTTACAGAGTCAGCAGGGGTTAAGGAGCAGAATCATACAGTGAAGAAATACAGCTCTTAAAACAGGTTATTGAACTTCAATGTTTCGAGGAGGATAACACTATTATTTATTATATACATTCATACACTGATGTGCCAACTGCTCGTCGGGTTTTGGGAGCTAACCATTCCCAAACCGTTGATGCAGCATCAGGAGCAATTTGGGGTTCAGTATCTTGCTTAAGAACACTTCAACATGCAGACCTTTTTCATTTGACAGATTAAGTTTGGATCTACTAAGGTCATGGTCTTTTCTAGTACAGTATTCCCTCTCTGGGTTTCCATGAACGTTTGCTTACTGAGTCAAGGTGGAGGGATGTAGGTTTGATACCGGGACACAACACCAGCAAGAAATCTACACACAGCTACAAGAAGGAAGATAGCTCACTCAGGGGGGCATCCACATTGTGAAGTGTTTTTGATGTTGGACACATCTCTCTTGACACGCTTCTATTTCCTCAGATGGAGAGGTTTGTCTACACAGGAGGTGGTTCAGACACATTTTTCAGAAACCGTTTTATCTCAGTCAGTAATGTATCAAGACAGGTTTCTTATTCTTTAGAGATTATTTTTTTAGGAAATCATTGCTGGCACTGGAATTAAAACGAATGACTTTGAGAAATATTATTCCAAAAGGTCACGGTAAAACAATATTCCAGTTTCAAAGATGCTAGCTCAATTATTTTTCTCCCTAAAAAAAAGAAACAGCTGCCACCCACTATAAGCACAGTAACTGCTATCAGTCTAAAGCCTGCAGACAGTTTCTGCAGGTTATTACTGCCGTATGACAGCCTATTATCTCTCTATGACAGGCCATTACCTGCACAGAGGAGCTGGGTAATGAAATAGGCAGGAGGACAGAGAAAAGACAGTGTGCTATCAACAAATCAAACAGATGCTCTTTACACTGAGCCGCAGGCATAGAATCTAACATTGAGTAGGCCTGGCTACACCCAAGTGTTGCATTCGGAGATGCAATGGAGGGAGAATCCATCTAGACTCAGCATGCGAGTCTAATCAAAGCTGTTTTTTTAGTGACAAATGTACTTTGCTTCCTTTGGATTGATTGGACAGATCATCAGTCTGTAGCTAACTACTGCAAAACATTTTTCATTTGCAACTTCTAGATTTTAAGAATTTTTTTATATTAATTTGATTTATATTGATTGCAAACTGATAACTGATGATGTATTATTGGGTTTGGATTGTTGGCCTGACAAAAGCAAGCTAATTTAAGATTGCTCTGTGGTTATTAAGACACCATCGTCTATTTTTGGACACTTCAAATCAAACAATTGATTTAGGAAAAAATGTCAGATCAATCAACACTGAAAATAGTGATTAGTTGTCTGGAATCCCTTATACTTACTGCATTTTATCAGTAGTTAGAGCTCCAACGAACAGGTGACTGTATAGTTGTCAACCTAAAAATATTAACCAACTATTTTAAATTTTTAATAAAAATTATTTTTAAATTCTCTAGTTCGGCTTCTCAGATGTGATGTTTTCTACTTTCTTCAATCCTTCATGACAGTTAACTGAATAGATTTGGGTTGTGGAAAAACAAAACATTCAAGATTGTCATCAGCATTTTTTTTAACCATTTTCTGACATTTTATGGAGCAAACCATCAATCGATTAATCGAGAAAATCATGGACAGATGAACAGATAATCATTGCTGATTACACCTCTCCTGATGAACCTCACTTCTCTCAGACTTTGTGCATCGAACACACTCTGTGCAAATGTGCCTTCAGTTTAAACTTTGCGATTTGAACAGATTTTAGATGTGAGGTGCTTTCAAAAGTACAAGAGGCTTTTTCAAATTAACATGTTCCAATCATTCAAATGACCATTATAATACTCAGGTAGAGGAGAGCACAACATTTGTTGAATGGGTTCATCACCAGTTCCTAAACCACTCACTGCAAAGCTGAGTTTATGTGCTAAAGATAGATACCGCATATTACTTCAGTTTAAATATATTATTCAGTGCAGACATATCAGATAGGTTCTACAAAAATGTTTTGCATTCTGAATTTATTATTATTGGAGTAATTTACAGCAATTTCAGATTTGGGGGCCATCTATCTTTGAATGGCAGCAATCAGAGCAAGCAATCAGCAATCAGAGATGCATTCTTTCAGAGTGTTTGTGCATCTGCGAGAGTGAGAGGATTGTTTTGTTGCTTCTGCTGCTGTCAGATCATCTTTCTTTGTTAGCTGGACGTCTAGAGATGTGTGTCCTTAATGTAAGAGACAACTGACGGTGATATGAAAAGAGATACCCATATATGTACACGTGTTACGATAAACACACTCTCAGATATGAGCTTGAGTCGGAGGTGTCAATTTACCAATATCACTGGCTGATACGGGCATATTATTTGGCTTGTTGTCCAACTCAGATTCACAGGCTACGGCTGGTCAATATGTTTTTATACAGACTTTCAGTGTCTTGTACTGGTCTAAATGCTCCTTCAGAGGGTTTTACAACAAGATGAAAATCCAGTTTTAGAAACATAAAACTGCAAATGACTGAAATTATACAAAATAAAATTCCATTGTTTCATTTAAAAGTAGATAGAGAGAGTCTATACTTGCAATCTCACCCAAGTATAGACTCACACAGACCGTAAGTTAGAGCAAACAAAATAATTACATGCACACAGACACAGACACACACACAGACACAGACACACACACACACACACACAGCCCTGCTTGTTAATTCTGTGCTGGTGACTGGATCAATAGAAAACTGGACAGCGATGGTGGTGAGATAAACATTTGAAAGAACCCCCGGTGCACCAAAGCACCCCGAGCCCCAGCACCAACACGGCCACCATCCATCTCACTGATCTGTCTCTCTGTCAGTCGGTACTCCGTCTTTATGTGTTCACTGCTTCAATACCAAGTGTCCATGTAGCCTAGTTTGACCACTTTCACCTCTACAATACACTCGTTTACAGCCTCTCAGCTGAATCGAGTGGTTCTTAAAACGGAGTCTGGAGCCTCCCCAGGGTTTTTTTTTGCATGGTTCCAGTGGGATCCCATCAACATGAAGAACTGGTGAATTTTCACTCTTCAAATGATCCCATTTGGGGAAAGCCTAACAATGACTTTTTCCCCGTGCAGCATAATAGAGTCATCAATAGAGTATAACACAGTCAGAAATGGGAGAAAGAACTTTTACACTCACAGGGCTGATGCTGTGGAAAAAGGAGGCTCTTATATGTATAGCTTTTCCCTCTATTATCTCACATGACATGATAAACTCTGTGGCACATATGCATCAGGGTGTGCAGGGGTGGTTCCAATGTTTATCAGGGCTGTTTGATGGTGGACTCAATATGCCATGACGTATGACTTCATGTTTTCCTATTTACAGGGAAAAAAAAATACTTTAAAACCTTTAATTATATGCCATTTTGAGGGAATTTATACAGAATCAAGCAGTATTTTATATTAAAGATTGTTATTTGTACAGTAAAACACTGTAATATTTATTGGTATATTTTACAGTCTTTGGCAGTTTTTCACCGCAAAATCTACAGACATTTAAAATATGGCAAACCCCCCCCTAAAAAAGTAAAATCACCAGTCCTCTGAAATACAAACATGTGATGGGCAAATGAGATATAATGCAATATGATGCTCTTACATGCATTAATATTAATCACCATCTGATAATACAGCTCTTAGGGGCTTTGCAGCATGATAAGTACCTGTGATACTTTAAAGCACATCGATGTAATCTTTGCTGGAGGTAGTAACACAACTGTACAAGTACAGGTACAGGAGCTCAAGTGAACAGCCACAGTAATTGGTCAGCGACACAACACAATCTAAATGTTTGCTTACATTAGCCATAAGCTACCGGTCATGTTTATTACTGATGAGTTTAACTTTTAATTTGTTAAATAAAAAGCATACTATTCCCTCTTTCCAATGTGACATTGTGTTCCTTTAAGAGGCCCAAATTTAGCTGATAATACTTTTATTTTTTAAGTTTTTAAAGCAGGACTTTTGTGTGTAAAGAGTGTATTTACCTTGGGTAGCAACTTTGCATGGGTGTGTTCACAAATAATAAAACACTTTAAATTTAAATTCATATGTTTTATCTGTCAAAAGTTTAAAATGCACTGTAAGCCCTGCAGCCAACGTTGGTTGCTGACGTTGGCAATGAAGCTCTGGGTCAGCTGTGAAGTGAGCAGATCTGAGCAGGATGGATGCCATTACACTGGCAGCATATTAAATGCAGGGTTACCTCTTCAAACAGCTCCAGGCTGTACGTGTTGTCGTCATCCGCGAAAAACACCACCCCGGCGTCCCGCTTGCTCCGGTGCTGCCGGAGCCACGCGAGAGCCACATTCCTCTGTTCGGTGGCGCGTGGCATCCCGGCGCGCTTGAACCTGCGCGGAGTGAATACATGCAGGTGTGTGTACGGCACGCCGCACCGGGCCAGAAAGCGCGCCACCAGCTCTGTGCGCGTCGTCGAGTCCTCCACTACGATCCAGTGGAAACGGGGCACCTGGCGGAAGGCGTGGGCCAAACGGGTCAGCTCAGCTTTCTGCACCGGGCGGGTGTAAGTCGGAGTAATGGCGTAGATGACCGGCAGGGCGGTCTGGTTCTGGGCGCTACCTATCCCCGGTGCGCCGGTCCGGGCCGCCCTCTGCGCCCTGCCAGTCCGAGCGGCTGCCGGACCCCGGATTGTTCTTTTACTGTCGATGTCGATCATGATGATGACAATAAGGACCCAGGGCAGCAGGATGAAGAAGCGGCTGAAAAACACTGATTTCATGGCGAGGCTGAAGTTACCGTGCGCCCTGTCTCTCACTCACTCCATCACAAACACAAATGCACCGACCGACCGCAACTCCAGGAACCCCCTCCGTTAAAATCCCGTGCTTTAATTCTTCACGAGCAAAAAAACAAAAACAATCATCTTGAGTCCATTTTAAACTATTTAAAGCACAGAACCTTCCGCTGCGTTCCCCCGTCCCGGCGGGACCGTTTCCCCGGAGTTCCCCTCCTCCTCCTCCCTCTTCTCTCGGATGGGACTTGGGTGCTTCTTCGTCGTCCTATAGCCTCCTCCAGCTCACTCTCACAAAAAGCCCCGTTAATTTCCCATGTTCTGGCGTCCCTTCAGTGTGTGTTTCCACAGGAGATAAACAAGCCCAAGCGCTGATCCCTGCAGCGGGCGGAGAGATGCCATCGACGTGCGCCGCTGAGGAGCATCACTTGGCGAAGACTGAGCGCAGCTCTGAGTCTGAGGATAATAAGGCAGGAGGGGAGGAGCAGGTGCAGAGCAGAGGAGGGGAGATGGGATAGAGGAGAGAACCTCGGGAGAGAGAGAGAAAGAGAGAGAGAGAGAGAGAGAGAGAGCGCAGGGGAAACGGGAGAAAGGCTTTGTTATGTTGTGCGCATCAGTGTCCGCTGAGAATATACTTGGCTGATAGAGAGGCATAGAGACAGAGAGAGAGAGAGAGAGAGAGAGAGAGAGAGAGAGAGAGGTGTGCCGTACAGCTCGTGCTGTGTTTGTCAAGAATATATTATAAACAAAAATAGGACTTGATGTGAGGACTCTTGGGGCATGGATACCTCCAGGGGTCCTTGAGAGAGCTCCTAGTGTCCCTAAGCTGATTGCATGAGGAAATTTTAAATCCAGAAATAGACTTATTCCAAACAGGCTTTTCTTTTATCGCCATTATCTTTGGAGATTATTCAAAACTCAAGACAATAACTCAAACAAACAGTCAAAATAATAAGAAATAGGTCATAACATGTAGACACAAACTCGTGTCATGTGATTTCAAAGCATTTAAGAAGTGGAGCGTTTTGCCTGGCAGACTTTAACTTGCGCAGATCTGGTCATTTTTCTTTGGTTTATGTGCTTCTTAATATGTAAATATACTACGTAGTTAAATTGTTTGTCTTTTGGCTGTTTACGTGATTGGCATTAACTATGTGATTAGCTCTGGCTATAGCATAAATAGAATGTGTCACATCTGCGCCTGGTGGAATTTGGCGGTGATGCAAAAATAAATAGATACTGCAACAACCAATATGAAAAAGTAGGTGTAGAAAACATGAATCCTTAGAGAACGGGTCCAAAACTAACTTAGTAAAAAAAAACAAGGAAAAAAAAACTCACCGTGCCAGTGCAGAGATCTAAATCAAAACCCACCATCAACGACGGCAAACAAGAAATGTAGAATTTACTCCGACTCAACACATCGCTGATATGTGAGACACCTGTTACCATCTTCCAAGAATCAGTGCCGATCACAGGTGCTCCTAAGAGAAGCATAGTCTACCTGTGTTGGACACAGTTGCACCCATGCAACTCTCTGCAGGAAGAATCATCTTTAGAACCATTTGGAGTCCAAGGCCATTGGGGGTATGTGTTCAAGTATGAAACAGGTGAGCTCTGGTTGTATCAGCTGGATGAGGGTGAAACTGTGGTGCCTGACCGCTGTAGGGATGCTGAGTTCCAATGACTGGGCAGTGTTGAGACTGTTGATGCTGGGTCAGCGTACCTTAACCTGCCTGACCCAGAACCCCTCGAATCTAGAAGAACAAGTCCCTGCACCTTCCCACTTGCATGACCACAGTGGCAGAAACCAAGACCATTTTCAAGTCTATGGAGAAAGAACTTATGGAGGAAGCACTGAGGGTTTTAATTCCAGCTGCGATCTATTCCAGGCAGTCCTAGACCTGCTACTAGTCGTACCCAGAGGCTTCACCCTTCTCCTTATCTACCTTGGCAACGATCCCCGAGGCTTCACACCCATCCGTCAGCAGTATGCCTACACTCTGCATAAATCTGCCAGAACACATTTCAACAGAAACAGAGTTTTTGTCGACCTTTGTGACACAAGCCCTGGCCGGACATAGAGGCAGGTTTAAATATTTATTAACGGTCATAGACGTGTTTTAAAAAAAGCTTATGTACGCGTTTTGAATAGAAAAACCACCAACGAGTTGGTGAGAGATTTTGAATTAGTCTTTAAAGACAGTCAGATCCTAGAACCGTGGATCCTAGAATTTGTGGACATATTTTACGGCTAACAACTATATAAAGATGAAGTTTAAAAAGGGCGATTATCCAAGCTTAGAGGAGCATTGGATAAAAAAAAGGAACATGAGTACAGACAGTACGGCGGACCACAGCATTCCTTGTACTCCCCCTGCACACAGAGATTATGACAGAGAGCCTATCGACGGATCCTTTTACAAGGCAGAGTTGGAAAAAGCAGACATTGCTGAAGACAGTACATAATTTCAACACTCTACATAATACTTATTGTGCAGTAGTGTATTTGTGTAATATAAATAAAAACTGCAGTTAATACTGCATGGTCAAAAGACAGGCTAATATGAGGACAGGCTGATTAGTCTTTCTGAATTACTTAATTACACTCTCTACTGTTAATTAATTTAGTAGTATTATTATTTTGATTATTATTATTTTGGCTTCCTCCCACAGTCCAAAGATATGCATTTGGATCATGTGGATGTGAGTCTGTTTTTGACGGATCTACAACCAAGTCCAGTTGCCTCAGATTTAACCCTTCTTGAAGTGAGTGTGAATGGTGGTTTGTATCTGTGTGCCAGCCCTATGATTAACAGGCGACCCGTGACCCTGAGGTTAACTGGTTACAGAAAATGGCTGGTTGGATTATGAGCCCTTTTTGTTTTTAGTGGATACTACACAGTGGAGACACAGACAGGGAGAGAGAGAGAGAGAGGGAGAGGGGGGTGTATGATGTCATAGGACCAGGCCAACTCTGAATCAAGACTTTGTGTCTAAATTCTATGCACCCTTAAGTGCCAACAGGATACCCAGTGCTCAAATTTTCATTCACATTTTGTTTTTCAGAGAAATTGCTGCTCTCAAAAGTGAAGACTCCTTCACTCAAAAATTATGAGTATGGTGTTGTTTTGACAAAACACATACTTGAAGGCTTTACCTTGGTCTCTAGGAACTTGTGATGGGCAATTTTCAATATTTTCTGACATTTTATAAACCAAATAATTGCTCTTGTGTGTGTGTGTGTGTGAATGGCTCAGAGTTTTTACTAGGGCCTGTAGACCAGGATACTAAAAGATTCCTGTGGGCTAAAGATAATAAGACTTTCGTTATTTCTTGACTCACAAAACAATGAGCAAATATGTAGACTGCACAATATCTGCTCGATAATGCCCTGACCCAACAGATGCGGGGTGTTGGGGATAAAAAGCAGTGCAGAACAGTTGCTAGCTTTATCCCAAATTGTGTCACAGTCAAGTCATCCAAATTACACAAGAGAATACCACATCACCTGACCTCACCCTGTGTTCCTATCATAATTATGATGACCAATACAGAGACTTGTTGGGCAGGAAATGAGGACTGAGGTGGCCACACCTTGTCAGCTGGAGCCAAGCTGGAGCAGGGCAACCACATAACTGGATTTACAAACAACAACACACTATTAATGACAGTCATACAATGGCGCATTGGCGGCAGCTGTACATCCTTTTGTGCCTGATTTCTAGGTTACAGTCTTTGCATGATCAAAGTCCACCATGTGAGCCTTTGGTTGTAGTTATACATGCGAGACAATAAGACAAGCTAGTTACGATCAGTAGAGATTACAACAGGCAAAGGGCTGGAACTGACATATACTTGGTATTGGAGTGCCAACAACAAAGCAAAGGTTTCTTTCTCGTTTGTGGAATAGCTGATTTGGTGCTTGTTGAATTTATGAGATAAGCACTGGATGATCAACCCCATCAAAATCCTCCTGCAAAAGGGCGCACCAGCTCAGACAAGGCTGGCATCTACTTACAACTCAAAGGGTCTGGAGAAGTTGGGAGCAGCGAGCACAGGAACATGGCTCAGGAGAGCCTTCACATTTTCAAAGGCACTCAGCAATCTACTTTTGGACTAAATAGATTTTCCTTGATGATATAGTTTCTTTGCGATCATCACCCCCACTGTACAAGGTCATACATAGCAACACCGACTCAGATAGGGTTCATCTGAACAGAACTGGATCAAATAGGGTCAGTGGTCTACGGTGGATCCATTTAGGGGTCCTTGAAACAGATACGATCAGAAGCTGCTGGCTTACTGATGTTCTTCAGCTAATCATTGATGGTTAATTATGCTCACAACACGGATCAAGAGATCTGTCAGGAGGCAAGAGAAGAGGAATCACTGAGCCACACTAATGGAGTTGGTTCACACCAAACTAATTGCGGGCAAACAACTCCATAATTTCACAGGATGAAAGCACCTTTGATTGTGCGGATTAGGTAGCAGCCTGGGAATGCTGTTTTTATGAAAGGCGGTACACTGCCAGTAGATTTCAGCACTACAGTATGTACGGCACTTTGAGACTTATTGAGTATTACATCGTTCCCAAACGAAATGACTTTTGGAGGCTTAATCAATCTCATGCTCAGTGATTTGAATGAAAACCAGGTAATGGGCTCACTCAATGATAAATCACATTTAAAAGACCAAAGTGACTATGATTTAACAGGCTCTATTCTGATATTAAATTGTCATGCTTTATCAGCATTGCATTTATTGCATGTTTGTCGGTCCGTGTATGTTTTGGTCATTGGATTTTCCGTTCAGAAAAGGATATTAAAAAACAAAAAATGAGTGGTTATTTGATTTTCATTTTAAAATTCCAAAATTAAAATTAAAGATATTTTTTTAATCAGGGTCAAGAAGGTATAAACGAAACTTTAAAAAACAGTTGATTTTCATTTCCTGTTTCTAAAAACAAGTTAAAATCGTTGGAAGACAAACAAAAAAGCTCCCGTTTTTTCATATTGTGTGACCAGAAGTTGCAGTTCTCAAAGTAAGAGCGCATATGAGCTGTGTATGAGAGAAAGAATTTCGGCGCTGCTGTGAAAGTTGATGGACATGGATCAGTACATTGTTTTTCGAAACAATAAAAGTGCGTGTCTCGAGAAGAGGAGCAATGTGGAAATTGAGATGACTCACCAAGCAAAATCAAAACTGAAATGAGATCACGTTGATTAAAATTGCATCAAATATTATTAGTGGCACAGCGGTGACAGGAGCAGAACAGCATTTGTATTTTATGTTGGACTTTGAAAATAAAATCTAAACTGGCTTGTTCAAAGAAATGTAAATGTCAGTTTATAGTTTACTATGCAGTATTAACAGTGTGGCCGCTTTGATTGACAGGTAGATACAGATGGCTTGTTTGAGCACCCAGGCATCATTCGACCCACCTTAGGTCTACTGATGTCCCATATTTTGAGCTTCAAAATCACTCTTCAGTGATGCATACTCTGTCCATTCTTTTTACTATCAGTGGTACGGAGCAGCAAATAAGAGTTGAAATGCTGTAACTGATTAACAAACTAAAATTGCTGCTGTGGTGTAAAGTCTGTTGTTTTCTCTACAGGCCCAATAATCCAGAACCACACCGCCTGTAGTGTCCATATTTACACCCCTAAAATCCTGCTATTTTATGCCTACGCTACAATAAAAATCAAATGACGAGCAGTGAGGTTCTAGCAGTGAGGCCGTAATCTGCAACCTCACTGCAACCTCCACACTGGTCTTTGCTGCATGCAGAGGTTGCAGTGATCGGTTCAATGTCAAGTCCTTTCCTGATGCATCAATCTTTGTTAAGATATATTCCCATCTCCTCCTTCTGTCATGCTGTCACACCTGTCAATCACTTGTCAAACTGCCTTGTCAGTCACCTGTCTCCACATTAGAAATGCTGTTTTATTCATAGCAAGTGCTTGTGCCTCTGTAATTATGTAATTGACAGACGACTGAAAGGACAGTCGGTCCAAAAATAGACACTTTTAAGTATACATAATTGCAACTTCCTGTCACAGAACCATTCCTGCTGCTGCCTGCCCTACACTGCATGTCACTCTGCAATGTAAAGCTCCAGACAGTGAACATACAAATTACCTCTAAATATCTCTAATGTAGAATGGCTTTCTAAATCGAATTATAATTTACAACAAGAAAAGCTTTGTTAGGTGATAAATGCAGATTTTCTTTAGTAAGAACTGCTCTGGAGACAGAATTAAGCTTAAACAGGCAATTAGACACGGTCCCAATGAAAAGCAAAGAGGAGCTAGCTGATACAACAAGGTCATGTCTGTGGATGAATAAACAAGAAGTATACTCAATTATATTGATAGATCAAGCCAGATAAAACCAATTAGTTAGTTAAACTTCAAGCATGACTTGAAGACATAGAAACTTGGATGACCTGCGATTTTCTGATGTTAAACTCTTTCTTGTAATTGGCCTTGAACACCTAAAAAACTCTTTCTAAAGATATAGTTACTTTAGAAGGGATCGCCTTGGCCTCCAGCTCCACCGTAAAGAATCTTGGAGCTACCTAAACAAATTTCAAGGACTGCCTTTTTTTCAGATGTGTCTGGAAAAATCAGACACATCCTGTCTCAAGCAGATACAGATACCATTAAATAAATTATAAATAAAATTTTTAATTCTTCTCCTCACTGACAAAGCTCTTCATGGTCAGTCACAGTCCTTACAACCCCTCTAGAACACTGCGCTCTCAGGACGCTGGGTTCCTTGTTGTTCCTATAGTTTCCAAAAGTAGATTGGGAGCCAGAGCTTTCAGCTATCAGGCTCCTCTTCTGTGGAACAAACTACCATTTTGTGTTCTGAAGGCAGACGCCGTCAACACTTTAAGAGTAGAGTTAAGACTCTCTTTTCTGATGGAGCTTATAGTTAGAGCTGGCTCAGGTGTGTCCTAAACCACTCCTTAGTTAAGCTGCTATAGGCCTAGACTGCCGGGGGACTTCCCATGATGCACTGAGCTCTTCTTTTCTTCTCTCTCTCCATCTGTACACACTTATGCCCGATCAATGTGCTAACTTAGCTTCCTCCCTGGAGTTTTCCTGCTTTCTCTTCTCGCAGGTTTTCATGGATCATGGCTACACTAATGTCAGCAATTGGTCACTATGATTATCATTATTACTACCTTGAGTCATATCCCCTGCTTGAGGTTTCTGCCTGTTAAAAGGAAGTTTTTCCTCGCCACCGTTGCCAAGTGCTTGCTCATGGTGGGAACTGTCGGGTAAATGATTTCATAAAGAGTACGGTCCATACCTGCTCTACAGGAAAAGTGTCTACTTTTGTTATGATTTGCCACAATTTAAATTAAAATTTGAAGTTGAAAAGTTACTCTGTCCTATATTTTTAAAGATTGTTTTTGCCGCCATGCAGTGGAACAAGCTAGCAACACAACACTGACCTTATAAAGTTGTTCTAGCTAACATAATCGCAAATAGCTTCTTATTCACACGTCCTGCAGACGATAGCAACGTTAACATTCGATGTGTGAGTTTCTGTTCTATTGTGTATCTGGCTATGACCAGCTAGCTGCTAACTTTTGTTTGTCAGACAGCTAACTATGATTGTGTATCCGCTGTTTGATACAGGGCAGGTCGTGTACGGTGTTGCTGATAAAAGCTGCACGCTCAGGGCAGAAATGCAATTAATGAGAAAGGCTCCATAGAGTTAAGGAAAACTGCAGAGTCGGGTCATAAATCCTCTGTGGGGTTTGTCACAACGAGCAACACCTTTCACTTTACATCACATAACATTGATTCAGTGTTAATATAAAAATATCGATCAGTACATGTTTGAACTTGCTGTAAATATTGAGTTCATTTGCCGTTTGTGTTTGCCAGTTTGCAAACTTGTGCCTCTGAAAAAGCTCTGGAGGTTTACTATCAGCCAGGGTTTTTTTTTTCTATTTCTGCCTCCAGAGCAGCTCTGAGAAATGTTTGTACAGCTAAAACTCCAATCTGCTCAGCATTACTTGAGCACTTTGTCAAAGCGTGATAGCAGTTGGTGCAGTTTAAAAAACAAAAAAAAAAAGTTCATTTTCAGGTAATCCAGCCCATTATTCTTTCACCCCATACGTATATACCAGTCCTGGTCCAGCTCT
This sequence comes from Larimichthys crocea, assembly GCF_000972845.2. NCBI lineage: Eukaryota > Metazoa > Chordata > Actinopteri > Sciaenidae > Larimichthys > Larimichthys crocea. The sequence continues at coordinate 44,707,885 of NC_040013.1, read as the reverse complement.
CGTGCATTTGAAAGCATCACCACTAAACAAGTTGGTCCCAGTAAAGTCAGTCAGGATGATGTGTTTTCCGACACAATTTCCCTTGACACAGACTTGAGTCTGCTGCCTGTCATGAACGCAGTGTTGGATTTGGAGATGCTGTTGATGTGACATGATGTCACATGTCAGGAATCACTGTCTGATTGAGGGCATCGCAGTGTGGTGACACACAAAGACGCAGAAGAGTGAGGCCTTGCCTAGTGGCTGAGATGGAAAGACATACAGAGGAGAATCAGGCTGAGATGAGTCGACACACACACAGTGCAGTGTGTAGCCAGTCCTCTGCCTCTCATATTTGTATATAATGCAGTTTTAAGGTTGTTTTAAGGAAGATAAAACTAATTTACATACAGCTGAGCTATTACTATGTACTGTATAGTCAGAGATCAGCCATAGCTCATATAGCTTTAACTATACAGAGGTATGGACAAACAGGCATTAAATCCTTAAGTTATTATCCCCCTTTTTCATGATTCACCTTCTTGTTTTGTGGTAGAAGAATGTGATGTTTTGGTATAAATTTTATATATTCATAGTATAGCACCAACGCAATTTAATACTGTACTGAGAAAAAGCAAGAAGATGGAGAGAGAATATGTCAATGCCAAATGCTGGGGTAGAGAAAAAGAAAACACACTGACAGACAGAAAAAAATGTGAGTGTTCACATGTGTATGTGCATGCATCCTATGAAGGAAGCAGAGCTACTGTATAACCCTGAGGGTACCTCACTGTCATCCCTTCAAATACAGCCCAGATAGATGATGGAAGATGGAAAGTATAAAGGATGAAGTGAAAGCATAGCCCGTAGGAAAACTGAAGGATAATAAAGCAAAGAATGAATGAAAGAAAGCACATAAAACAGGAAGAGAGACAAAGAACAAATGAGTGAAAAAGAAAAGAGCAGGAAGAGGGAGGGGGGGTGAGGGGGCAGGAGTAGAGATTGATGTTTACCGGTGGAGAAACATCCTGCAGTGTTTGGAGTCAGACCAGCTGTTGAAATGCCACAACCAACTAACTGGAGCACACCGGCTCCGATGTGCACATAAATCACGGCTGAAAATGCAATTATATGATAATTCACAGTACAATTCAATTCAGGGGGACAATTCAGATCCGCTCAAAAATGGCAACCCGATCACAACACATTTGTCAGCACTATTAGCATAGAAATAAGTTTCTGTCCAGCACTCCCTTGACTTGATACGTTCTGCGCCAGGATGAAACCAGTCACAGGCACCGCTTGACATTTGATGGCTTCAGCACCAAAAAAGCCAGTTAATGCTCTCTTGACACTTGAGGGGGGGGGGGTTAACCTTCTCCTTTCCTGTACTTAGATATGCTGTGTGCTATTTAAGTAAAAACTCAACTGACTGTCACTTTTATTTTTCAACTACTTTTAAATTTTGGTTGTCTTTACAACATCGGTAAGTTGTTGTTGTACTCATTAGATGTAAGTATACAGTATATAAAAAAAATAGTGAAGAAAATAGTGACTCAATGACAATTCACTGACTTATTTATTACAGTGCCTAGACTAGAGTTTTATGATAACTTTTGATTTTAAAGTCATTTGCAATACTATCTGCATCATGATGCAATTCAATCCAACCTCAGTGAAACATACAAAACAGCAGTGAGTTTGCCTTAATTCAGCGATGTCCAAACTTCTTTTTTTTTTTTTTTAAATAGGGCCAGATGTGACATTGTGAAGATGCCCGGTGCCAAACATTTTAAAAATTAAAAAAAACAAAAAAAGTTACATACAAATGCGTTGTTCTGTAACTATCGTTTTCATTGTAACAATTAGCTTAGCAATTAGCTTTTTTTTTAAATGATAATGTAACCAAATCTAAGCCAATCAGGTGAGAACAAGTCTAAAAAACAGTTCTTGCTTTCCATCACATCTGGAGTCAGATAAAGAATACATTGTATAGTGTACAGTGTATGGAATACATTAAACTTGCAAAAAGTTGATACAAATCTGAACCTCATGTTCATTCTAAACATGACTTATTATGAGTAATGCAAAGTCTGTAACATTTAAGTTTAAAACGTATCACTCTTGCTCTTTTTTTTTAACAAAATCATTCAGAAAGTAATATTTTGGGTCACACGTATAACACCAGCAGTTATGTCCTTAAAGTTTCAAATGCTTTATTATGTCAACCAAAGAAGACAAATCTTCCAGCCATACAGTATCTGACAATCCTAGCATGCCATAAATAATAGATTATAAAAATGAAGCTTCGGGCCACATTAAATCTGACCGTGGGCCATGATTGGCCCCTGGGAGGTACTTTGGACATCCCTGCCTTAATTTATGGTGTCATCATACTGGACTGCATTACATTGAAATGCAGACTAATAACTACAAGCGGGACAGTGACCTCAGAGTTTAATCAGCTTCTCTCTGACACAATATGAAGAACATCTCAAAAATCCAAATATCACAGAGATAGAATACTGAAACATACATTGAGTGTATTTGATGAAGGTTATGAAAGAGTGGTGATATGCCAGCTAGAAAGCACATACAGTAGAACACATAATGCTTTCATTGGCAGGTGTTTAGTTGGAACACACGTTTTCACATTTATGTGGCAGCCGTTTCATTTTTGTTGTTGCCAGCCATGTTAATGACACAGATACTGCAGATATTGTGATCCATGTCACTGCCAAATCCAATTCTCATAAGTATTACAAAAAGAGCAGCAGCCACAGCCTGTGATGTGTGCATCAGTAATCTGTTTGGGGCTTTTTTTGGAGCCAATAATGGCAGTGAGGAAGGACACAGCAATAACAACACCAGCATCAGTGGGGAGTAGGCGCTACATGTAGCAACGCTACTAACAGTTGGGTAGTGCAGCTATTTTTAAAAATCATATAACATTTCCAATAGAGAGGATCAGGACAGCATGACCAAACACGTCATTCCTACTTAGTATTTTCTACTGAAGATTTCTACTGAAATGTTGCTCTCACTTAGTAATCAATTATACCACAAAATGATAATGCATTTGTTTAATGAATTAAAAGAAGTAGATGTTTGATGTGAACTTAAAAGCTCAAATGAGTGCAACAGCATGAATGTCTTTGAGGAGGAACTGAAGTGTATGCCTTCATCCCCATTTGTATGATGCATCCCACTGAGAGAGCAAACACACAAAAGACAGGGTTCTTGGATTCAGGTAGGGGATGCAGCCATGAGGAGGCTGTGATTGCTTTATTTTTTCCATCCTTACCTTCGAGTGGCTGTTCGGAACAAGTAGAAACACATCTGCCATTAGTTGTGCACAAAGAAAATGTCATGCAGGATAAGGTAAACCCACTGAGAATGCGTATGGTTAACAACATCTGTCACACAGAATTAAATGTATAACCCTCATCAAAATATCTGGTGAGCCAGTGTTAGGTTTATAGTTCACCAGCTGCTTCTGGACTAAAACAAAAGGTTAGATTCTACTTTAATACAAGATTACATGCATGGTCATTTTACACCTTTGTGTTGTCATTTTGCTTCTTTTGTAGTCGTTATCATGCCTTTGTAGTCATTTTAAATCTTTGTGTGGTGTTTGTGTCTCTTTGTTGTCATGCAGCATATTTTAGTGGTCATTCTGTTGGTCTTTGTAGTTGTTTATATGTATTTGTTATTGTTTTGCTTTTCTTTGCGATCATTTTGTGTCCCTTTCTGGTTGTTTTTGCTTCTCTTTGTAGCCGGTAATCATCTCTTTGTGGTCATTTTGTGTCTCTTTGTAGTCGTTTTGTGTCCTTTGTGGTTATTTAACATCTTTGTGGTCATGTTGCTTCTCTTTCCGGTCAGTTTGCCTCGCCCTGCAGTCAGTATCTCTTTGTAGTTATTTTGTGTCTTTGTAATCGTTTCGCATCTCTGGGCAGCCATTTTGGACCTGTGCCTAGTAGGCCCATTTAGTAATCCATCCATGCTAAATGCTGCTATTCTTCTTTCGAGCCCAATAGTTAAATCACTAACTATGAACTAAGGATTCTTTAATGAGCTTTCAGTGGTCACATTGTGTCAGGAGGAGCCACAGTTAATAATGCGTCCCTGAGCAGCAGGACTTGGAGGAAACGTGATTATACATGAGGTGAACGAGCACTGCCTTCTTTTAAAAGAACACTTCAATGAAAAACCACCCTTAAATGCTTAAAAATAAACAGTTGGAACGTAGATGTATCTGTGAAAATTGGTCCAAAAAAGTTTCCAACTGTGCAATTCAATTATGTCTCGCTGTCACAGCTCAAAGAAATTCAGCCAGTTTCTCAGTTCATTCTTTAGAGTGGACTGAATCACTGCAGATTTTGCCATTATCCATCAACAAAATACATTTATAGATTTGATACAGTCAAGGTTCTGGCTATAATCATACCTTTGACCATTTGGTTGAAAGCTTAATAACATATGTGTTCCCACTTGACTGGCAGAACCTGGCAGTGTACTGAATTTATTCAGCTTCTAAAATCAAATCTCCAGAAGAATAACTCCGTTTTTGTTCCTTCCTTTCTTCACTGAGACTGGATAAAAAATGCAATAAAGATTTTCTCTCACTGTCTTCCTAGGTTTATCAATTTCTCTTTTTCCTCTTTTTTTATTACCACTCCTTGTGCTTTTTTTGGCTGGTCGTTTTATTCTCCTCCCACTTCATCTCATTCCCTCTCTTTTCTTCATGTGGTATTTATCTCCCTTTCTGGAAGCGCTGAAGCAATCTAAGCTGATTTGTTTGAGAAAACAGTGCAGTTTGAGACGGCAGTACAGTGCAGAGGTTTGGAGCAGTCGATTAAGACCCAATCTTTAGCAGCATCCCAGCCCTGATTGTGTATATGAAGTTTGCAAAATCTCACCCTTCCTCCATTTGTCTCGAAGACACCATGCAGGTCCACACTTTATACTTTTTCCCTGTGACTACATTCTCAGCTGGCTCACTGCCTGGCTTTTTCTTTGTGTATAACACAGGGCCGGACTCTGAAACAAATGCTCTACCTTGCGCTTGTCTGTGCAACGACATTGATGGCTGTAGCTCTGCCAGGGCAGGAAAGTCTCTCGAGCGTGCCCAGCAACCAAACAAAATGCTGTTTGACTAACCTTGAATTACTGGCTATAGCTGGACACCATTAGCATAACAAAGGAGACCTTCCCTTTAGAAACAGTGTCAATGTAAACTCTGTGCACTGTGCATGCAAGGTTATCTACATGTTGGGGTTTGGCTGAGTGAATGAATGTTAAGTTTTGGACTGTTTAAGATGTTAGTTTTTAATTCTTCAGGTAATCTGTTCAAGGTTCAGTGTGTTTTGTTCAAGGATATGTTCAGTTCTTTTGGTTATGTGACAAGCAAGAGTGTGTGTGTGGTCTCTGTGTTGTAAATAATAGAACTGATACTTCTCAACATACACTGAACATGATCTGGTACTTAAATTATTTAAAGCTTCTATGTGTAGAGTTTGAACATTTCCAACTCTATTTCTAGTTGTACTAAAAAACATAAAAAACACATTGTTGCAAACACTGCAGACAGCAAAGCTGGGTTTTCCCACTAACCCCACCATCAGTTCATGTCGGAGGTGGCACTGAAGAGTCGCTGAAGTTTTGGTTGTGAAGTCTTGAGTTAAGACTAGAAGGTTCCAAGTTAAATCCATGTCCTAACTCTTTGTCCAAAACAAGTCATTATACACATATTTCACTAAAATCATTTTTTACCTCTACCTCTTACCATTTTTACCTCTTTCACTTCACTTCCTTTGCTAGTTTGCTTTGTTTTTTAGACTTGGAGAGGATATTAAGTCAAGTAATAAAGCTTAAAGTCAAAGCAAAGTCATTTGTGTTCATTTGAATTCTGAATCATTGATCAGGTCGAAGGCAGTCATGTCGTCAGCAAACAAGATAATGTCTTGGCGCTGTGGGTGGTCACCAATGTTGTTGTCTGACCAACAATGAGTGGTCTGCATTTTGTTCAAGTCTCAGCCTATAGGCAAGCAGAACTGAGAATGATGTGATCTGATTTGCTGATCAAGGGACAACAGGGGTCTTAGGAGAGGAGTGTAAACATGTTACCACCACACATAGGACATCTGATAGCTCCACAAGACCTTCCTCACGCTAGAGGTTGTTAAAATACTGTTACGGCCACCACCGTTTCGCCCCAGCAGGTCTCTTGTGTGTAATGTCTCCCCTATGTAAATACAGGTGTGGGATTGCCAGTTCCCGGTTGGCCCCAACTGGAGGAGGCGGGGTCAATATTAGTACACGTCCGTGAGCTGTGCATGGCCAGGATTGGTGCGGCATCCTTCCCGCACCGCCAATCAAAGGGCCCAATAATGCAGCATTTAAACTGGAGCATCTTGGAGGCTTGTTTTGTATTGTGTACTGTGAGCTTGCCTCCTCTGATGATACTCGTTTTGTTTGTATTTGAGAACTGTGGAGGTTGGTGTATTGAATTACTGGGACTGGGCAGGGTTTAGTTTAGTCATAGATCTACTGATTACTCGAGAGTATATTTCTGTTGACTCATTAGTTCAGGGGTGCTGTTTTGATGTGTATTTTGTTATTTAGTATAAAATTTAGACAGTGATTGGTTTACTATTGTCATGACCTGGCTCTGAGAGTCATGGCAAAAAGGGAGTTCACACCATGTACGTTTGTTTAAACAATACTTTATTAAATCAAATTAAACAATCATAACAGATTTAAAGTTATGGAGTGTGTAGAAGCAGTGGTATCAGTGGTGTAGGGTGTGCATGAGTGACAATTGCGAGTGTGCATGTGTTGGTAATGTGGAACAAAAGCAAAGGATGACCAAAAATGACAAACTGAACTAAACCAAACCAAACCAAACCTGACTAGGGACAGAAGAGCCCAGAACAGGGCCCAGCCAGAGAGAGATCAGAGAAGAGAATGAGTACCAGCTTGCAGTGGTATAAATACCCAAAGTAATTAATGGAAAACACCTGCAAACAGAAACCACACCCAGAGAAGAGGAGGAGAAAGAAAGGGGGCTTACATGGTCATTTTCACAGCAGTATGCATTCCACTATTTACAACCAAACCTAGATGAGTTTGTATGGAGTTATTGATTGGACTGAGACCCCACAGCCAAAGGATATTTTTATTGTGTGTGTATTTGTTATGACCAGGAAAATGGGTATGAGGAAGTAACATAAAACCAAGATGTTGTGGTTAATAAACAAAGGTATTTTATTAAATGAAAGTTCAAATAGTTTTACAAAAGGAGGTGAGGCAAAAGGGAACAAAGGGCGAGCGAGTGCTGTTTAAACGAACAAACAAATATAACAAAAAGAGAACTCTAACCAGAGCCTATATTATCTAAATAGTGTGATGCCCTATGTGGCATCCTGAGTGTGTACCTTCCTCCTCCTCTCCTGGGTGTGGTCATATTCTTTTGATATGGATTTAGAAGATCTTATTTATAGGGGGTGGGGTGAGGGGTGAAAGGGGGGGAAAGGAAGGAAATGGGGGGAAGGTAGAAAAAGGAAGCGGGGAAGTCAGTCTCTTCTCTGATCTCTCTCTGGCTGGGCCCTGTTCTGGGCTCTCTGTCCCTAGTCAGGTTGGTTTGGTTTGGGTTTAGTTCAGTTGTCATTTTTGGTCATCCTTTGCTTTTGTTCCACATTACCAAACACATGCACACTCGCAATTGTCCATCATGCACACCCTACACCACTGATCCACTGCTTCTACACACTCCATAACTTTAAATCTGTTATGATTGGTTTAATTTGATTTAATAAAGTATTGTTTAAACAAACGTACATGGTGTGAACTCCCTTTTGCCAGGACTCTCAGAGCCAGGTCATGACTAATAGTAAACAATCACTGTCTAAATTTTATACTAAATAACAAAATACTAGGGCTGTCAATCGATTAAAAAAAATTAACTAATTAAATACGCAAAAAAAAATTTTCTCGAATTAATCGCGTTATCGCCGCTATAACGCATCATAACCATGTATCAATAAATTAAAGACATCATTGTGCGTGGTGGGGGGAGATGACGACTTATATGAATATTTATTAATGTAAAATAGATGCAAGATTAAGTGTAGCATAACTCAGATACGGTATAGATGAAACATTCGCATTCAGTGTTATGGCCTGAAGGGCAATCATGCACAGTGCAAACCAACAAACAAGCCAGAAGAGGAAATA